>NC_057881.1:21894451-22194451 GCF_019740435.1 Gambusia affinis
GTCGCCTTTAGCAAACAACTGTTTCTCAAAAGCTGAGGGTCCAGACCTTCTGTAGGAAGCAAAGCGTAGAACAAGAGGCTGGTTTCTACCAGTCTTGTAATACACATTAGTTCTGTCTTGTGAGACTGAAAAAAAGAAAATTCATCATTTAATGGAGAAGCAATTACAATTTTGGAGAGTCCTGTTTTCTAGAAACCAGACCACCAGCAGGAAAGTTAACACTGCTCTCTGTGTCCGAGTGCACTGGCCATGGAGTAGGAGGTTTGACGTCTATCCTCGCTGTCAGGAAGTCAGTCACGCTTTGCAGCTGATGGACTGGTGGCAGAAACGCTGACCTGACCCGGCCAGTGCTCTCCAGGCTGCTTCCTGTTCCTGTGTGCTACTGATGGACTGTCAACCCTGTTTAGCCTCATAGCTGCTGACACACATCAACAGCACTGGTGTTGAGTTGTTTTGTTTTCCCAGTATAGGACCTTTGTCTTCAGCTGGATTTATTCTTGGTGCTGGTGGTTAAACGCGTTCAGGATTTCGTGGCTCAGTCGGATTTCGGCTGCTAATCGCTCACAGCCAGAAACCGGACAGATGTACAATCCCTAAAGCCATTGTGTTTTTCTACTTTGAGTTGCTTTACTCATGTCAACACTGTATTTACTGTACAGCTGGCATTCATCGACCGGGTAGAGTAGAAATTTTAAGGTTGAGGTTAAGTGTATTCTCTTCAGTAATAGTGTGGAAGTGTATTCCTGGTAGTTTAAAGGTGGAGTGGTGTACAGATGTCTCCCACAGACCTAGTTTGGTTTTTTTTATGCTAAAACCTTTGAGCTTTAACTTTAAGCTACTATATAATGCTGTGAAAAAAGAATTTTCAACCTTACAGATTTCTTTCTCTCTTACCCTTTTGTCACACGTAAATGTTTCAGATCATCAAACAAATGTAACCAGAGTACATAAAAATTAAAAATTAATTTTATTTTCCTTTTATTAAAGAAAGAAGCTATCAAAACCATCTGGGTTGTATCTTAAATCTTATCCAGATTAATAGAAGTTGTTCTGCAGTTTGAGCTGAAAATCAATTAAGTTCTGACTGACTTCGGACCATCTAACTCCCCAGAGCATTAAATGAAAGCTTCACAGGCTCAGCGAACAGCAGTTCGTTTTTCATAGATTGGAGAAAGAAGCATCAACCTGTTGACTCTCGGTTGATATCCTGTTATAGTCACATTTCCTGTGCATCCTTTTGTGTACCTGATGTCGTTTGGTGTTTATTGGTGAGATACATGATGTTTAATATTTGGTTATGATATTCAGTGTTGCTTGTCTTTTCTTTTTTTTAATTTTTTTAATTCTTGCCTCACGTCAGATTTATGTTTCAGATTGTTCACACACTTTTTTTCAGAACAGATGAGCACTGATCAGTTCACTGCATTTTTGGTTTGAATGACATTTGGACTACACCACTGCTACTCAAATTTAAAACAATTGAATATTGAAGGGCCACTACCACACATACCTGGAAAAGTCACTATTTGTATGATTAAAGTCAAGATGCACCCAAATGAAAATATTGTCCAATAATCAATACTTACCGATATCAGTACATATATTTCACTACCTCCAGACATTTTGAAGAAAACAACCACACTGCTAACTTCACCTCTGCTACTCTGCTTCACTTCAACTCCCCACAATCCTTTGCTGCATCACTATCATTGTCACATGACCAAACCAATATTACATAATCGTCTTCCAGAAATAAATAGCAACAAGATGGAAAAATGTTACTATTGCCTTGATTTTTGTCATTGGTCCAAAATCAATATGTTAGAAATAACTAATATCAACCGATTGAATGTTGTTGAAAACACACTGTGCATTCCTACTTAAAAGATTAAGTCAAACATAATTTCTGCATACATGGTGCATATAATCCATAACACACTAACACTTTTGGTGTTTTTTTTGTCCTAAATTCTGAGGTCACTAAGGACCTTCAAGTACAATATTCAAAATGGCCACACCGTCACTAAAACACAGTAAAAGCTGAGATAGTCATCACCTATGACAGTTTATGTCTCATTAAACCATCTGCACAAACCGTGTGGTACGATTTGGTGTTGGCGACACGTTTCTTCAGTGTGAACGATGTAACAGCGGGTTTGGTTTGTGTTGCTGCCTGTAGTTGGCACCAAAGCCAAGAGGAAATCTCTCTGGCTTTTCAACCTAACTATTAATTCTCTCACCTTGGGTGTGTCATCGTTCCCAAATCCAAGCTTGTTCCTGTGAGACTAATGGGACACGCCATTTGTTTGCTGACATGGCATTTTAATTCAAACGTAAGAGGGTTAATGGCACACTAAGTCAACAAAGAAATAAAAATATAATGAGACATGTGCCGAGGCTTTTTGTGCAGCTAAACTATACAGACTCGTCATACATCCTGTGTTTAAAGAAAATAAATCTACGTGGTTAAGCAGGTTTGTACAAAAAAATCCCCCACCACAAATACAGTATTATTTTTGTTTTCTTTTCTTAAACTTCCAGTGAGTTTTAGAAAATATGTCCACCTCCAAATCTGTACTTTATTAAACTAGCTTAATTTTATTGCATTATTACTATTATTATTATTATTATTATTATTTATTATTTTCTTAAAACCAAACAATACCTATGCTAATATATGTTGGCTGCAGCTGGTACATTCAGTTTGATACATGATGAAAAACACAAAACGTCCCAAGTCCAAACCAAATCAACCAACTCCTCCTTTTTATAGGTTCTCACAAACCCTGACCTCAAAACCCAAGATGGCCTCGTTAGAGGTCTCATTAAATCTCATTAATGATCTCATTAAATTAGTGCCATGGATAATCAGTGGAATCAGTTTACCTAGTGACAGATCACGGAAATGTGCAAATTACACCCAGCAAGCTTTCCAACTTTCCACTGAAGGTCAGATGAGGTGCGTTGTATTGTAATCTAAAATCAAAATGAAGCGGGAAGCCCCTGGTAGTTGGGATTAGTTTGGTAACATGGAGGCTTCTCATGATCCCTGACCTCAAAGTCAGTACTGCTGCGGCTTGCATACAAGGTCGTGGAAGCCGCAGCTCTACCCAGAAAGTAAAGTTGGGTGTGACGTTACTCCAGTCCCGGATTCCAGTTTTGATCTCTGAGGTAAATGGAAAGAGCATGTCAAGAACGTGTCATGCTAGTTTAGCCTGGAACAGCAAACAGCAATACAATTTGATTTAAATAATGAAATATTACAGCCGATTGTTGTGGTTTCTACTTTTGGTTTTGTGTTTTTCGTCATACATCATAAATGAAACTACAAACCAAGATGGGAGAGAAATCATGTAGTAATAGCTCAAATTTATGACAGCCTTTGCATCTTTGTATTTCAACTTAAACTAAGACTTTCCTGAAATAATGCCTTAGTTGTACCGTTAATTGATTCTTTATTTTATGTCTTTGTATAAAATGTGACGTAAGCCGCCTTAAAAGTGACTAACCTTTTCTGTTGTCTGCTGAGTCTGCAGATTGTTGCCACCCATTACCACCTGTATGTCTTCCAGAGGGCATATTCTGTCTCAGAAAGTGTGTGTTGGGCTTTTTGTTTCTCATTCACACAGATTGCCAGATGTGATAGTCATGTAATGGTTTTCTCCATCTCCTGTATATTTCATTATGGATTTTTATAAAACCCTCCGGTCTCACAGATATAAACTTCTTATGTTTTTTATCGTTTACAAAGCAAGCTTAACAAAAGAAAGGCTGCTCTTACGCTTTCAATTCACTCGCTTTGGTTTTATGAAAATGCATTGTCTGGCGCATTTTTTTATTCACAATGCATACTTGCCTTTCCAAGCTCTTTACTCCCCTCGGCATCTAGCTCTGAATAATGTGATAACATTGTTTCATGCCATCATCCAAGCAGCATCCTCATTTATGTCGGACAGCTTTGCCCGTTCTTGCCTTGGATTTGGTCCAGATTGTGTTTTTCCAACCAATGTGTTTCCATTTTATCCCCAGAGTACCACTATTTTCCTCTGGGCTGGTCTGATTGTATCGTGTAGCATTCAGATGGTGTTTTCTGCTCGTTGCCTTGCTGCCTGTGTTTCCTTCTTGGGGCTGTCTGGTTGCCGGAAAAGCATGAGACATAAAAAAACCTATACCCGACCCGTAAGTCTTTAGCCATACTCGTTATTTTAATATGTGAACATCAAAGTTAATGTCATCCTTCTGTCGGCAGTATTGAAAATTACTGTCCTACCATTTGTTTGTTTAGATCAATGTGGCAAAGGAAACTTCTCAACCTTACTACACCGAGCCCCCAAGAAGGCAACACAACACTTCACAAGTCTACACCGAACCTCCTAGAGTCCATAATGTATCACCTAGACGTCACACAGAAAAACCAAGATACCACAAGGAACGTTCACAACTCCACACCAACCCTCCTGGAGACCACAGTAAACCAACTAGGCATCATAAAGACCCCCCAAGAAGCAACAACAAACCATCAAGGCATCCCACTGCGCCTCCAAGACTGGAGCGCCACACTCCTCAAAGGCCCCTTCCTTCCCACAATCAAAGTCTTCCCACCTCAGAGAGGCAGCCTCTTCGGCAATCTCACCGAGACCGGTCGGACGTAGAACGCCAAGAAATGAGGAGCTGCAGTCAACAAAGAGGGCAGGGGGAACACCACAACCTGAGGAGGGGTACGTCCGACAGGTCCAGCATTTGGATATAGTTGTGTTTCTGAAGCCAAATTGTCTTTAAATACACTTTACTTGTTGCTGCAGTAGTATTCAAGTGTCCAGCATCACACAGACAGAACTCCCTTTGTGTGTCTGGGATAAATCGGCTTACAAAAGCCGTATCCTTATTGAAAGGTGACATTTTTTTATTTTCATAGGGCATTTTCAGGAAGTTTGGGAAGGACAGGAAGTTTGTACAAGATGCAGCATACAAGATGTGTTATTGCTCATCTTTCTATTTATAATGGTTGTATAGAGAAAATGGTTGTATAGAGAAAACTGCACTTAATACTTTAAACTGAGAACATGCCAACATCCATGGAAGGGCTTGACGACATGAAGAACTGTTTTACTTTCAGCTGTGAACTGAAAGATTAAATGCTTTGCTGAAAAATAAGGTTAACCAAATTTGTCAGAGAGTCCGATCAGAGATAGCATAGCCTCTACGCTAACTTTAGCTGCTAGCAAGCTGGTTCTTTCACAAAAGAAGACCAGGACCAGCAATATATTTGTTTTTCATCATGGAAATATTTTTAGTTTTTTTATGCTTTCTTTGTTTGTTTTATTTTCTTCTTAAGTTGCTTAAGTTGTACCAAATGCTGCTAAGAAATGATGGCTGAGCTGGACTCAATTATGCTTAGCTAGACTTGATGCACCAAAAGCTAGTCAGGGTAAGGCCTGTACATATGCCACAAAAACAGAGTATATGGTTGTTTTCCTTAAGGTGGTTCTGTCTGATGAGGACATTGAATACTTCATAAGAACTCAAGTGGAAAACTCTTGGGGAATTTTCCAAAGGTCCCTCCCATTGCCACATGTGGCGTCGGTGTTGTGTCTTAACCCACTTCAGATTTCTAAGCAATCCTACGACACAAAAATCAAGTTTAGATCACGTTGTATGTCAAGGACAAATTGCAAGAACTCCCAAACCGTGTCTACAAGAACAGAATGTCAATTTATTATGGTAGCTGGGGAGGTGAAAGACATTTTCTGTCCAGGCAGAACATGTATAGGCCAAAACATGAAATGTCCCAGCAAGTCATTAAAGCACACTTATTGATAACCCAAAGCCAAAATGGCCAACTTGCTAAGTCTTCACAGACTAGACTTCTAATAAAAAGAGCTACATATTATTACAAATATCAATCTTAACACAAATTAAAAGGGAAAAAGTCTTGCTACGTGTCCACGGTAAACAAATTAAGCAAATCTTTTGCTGCAGATAAGTGAAAGGAGGCTTTATGAGATAATAAACACTCTGTGCTAGGTTTAGTTGTTAGCATGGTTAGCAAGAAAAGTCGTTACAATGCTCCACAAAAACACAAACTTGTTTGTTCACCCAGAGCTTCAGGAACTGTCCATCAATATTATTGTGTGGTGATGTGAGGAGTGGGAGTTGACAAATCGTATTGTGGGAGGGACATAAGAGGAATTACCAAGAGTTACGTTCTTGAATTCTTGTCAATGTCTTTACCAGAAAGAACTTTGTCTTTGTTCTTGTCACCTTGAGTAAAATAACTTTGTTTTAACTTGTGGAGTGTGTACATGTTTGTCAACCAGCAAAGTTATAAGTTTCTTTTTGTTTTTTTGTGTGTGTCGCCACAGAAGCATTATCTAGTGACATATTGTGTTTATTATTTTTGATACCTGACATATGATAGCTGAGCTGGACTCATCTTGGTTTAGCTTGACTGGATACTTTTGAACATTTGAGTGCTTTCTAGAATTTTACTACTGCTGTCACAATGTTTAAATTAGTGCTGTTCTCCCGTTTGGCTAACTCACCTGTCGTTCGACTGCCTTGTTGAGTGTAACGTGAACAGTTTTGATTTTCTCACCAACGTTCTCATCCCCAAAATGATGAATTATATCCTCCCACTCTCCCAACACCTGAGTTTGCAAACAAGTACTGAAGCGCTACATTCCTAATCTGTGAGTTCATTCAACCTTTAAACCCGAGGATTGTTTGTTTTTCACCGACTGTGAAACTTAAGTTACTGAATATTTTTACATTGAAAATGTAATTCTGTTACAGGCAATACGGAAAGTGTTTGATGTGTATTTCTTATTTAATTAAATCTTTTTGTATTCAGATACATCTTGCATGTGTTTATAGTCTGAATATTGTTTTCTTTCAGCGTGCCAGTGACCTGACAGGTACGTCTGTTTAGACTCCAGACGGGTAAAAAAAAACAAAAAACTGGCCAGTCGCCACGTTCAAACCTGTCTGGTGTGTCTTGATAAAGCCCTTTTAACAATTTTTGAAACGTGGGATGATGACGACATTCTTCCATGCGGAAGTGAGGATGCGGTCGACACATGCTGCTTGGAAACACACGGGGTATGTTTTGATATCTTTTTAATGTCAGGTTCAACAGAACAAACATTGCATCCTCATACGAGGTTTTCATGCAACAGAAAAGTAGTGCAGGAATAGGGGACGGATAAAAGAGGAGGAGGGGCTTATTTTATTTTTCTTCAAGACAAGATACCATTTCGTTAGAAGAGGCAGTGATAATAGAAAGTAAAAAAAAAAAAAAAAAGGAATAAACCTTGGTGGGTCAGGATATTCTGACTGTTGTTTCTTATCCTACCAGCAGAAGGCAGTGATACTTAAGGATCCCCAAAGCAGAGATGCTGCTGGATAGGCAGTTCCTGTTCAAAACATTTGGTACAAGCTGACTTTTTTTAGATCCGTGTCGGAGTAGTTGGACACGGTGGCGATCAATTAGATATCGGATAAAACTAAAACATTAAGATAAATTGATTTGACAGAGTAAAATACATTCTTTGCATTGAGAGGGCAGCAGTAATCTGGATATACTGAGACTTTTCAGAGTGGTTCCGGCACCGATGTCTTCTTAAAACTTTAACAATCCACATTTTGAGGTGTTTTTTTCTTGCTGTCAATTAGGTGCCCTAAACATGGACTTTAAAGTGCCAATGAAAACTGAATCACCCTTGAAATCCCCAGACGAGAACAAGCGTTCGGCCTCCTTTTTCTCCTGAAACGAGCCTTTTCGTCTGACTGCTTTGCAAGCAGACCAATCTGGGAGCTCGGAAAAGCGTTCAGCACAAGAGTGATGAACAAGCCCTTAGTGAGTTCTCTGTCTGTCAGAGGAAAAAAGAAGCAGATTTGATGGAGGGAGCAGAGGGTAGTGGGGGCTGCTCCACAGCTCAGAGGAATACTCATTTTTGAGAGCTGCAGAGCACCGAAAAGATATCACTCTGCGTAAACTGTGGTTGTGAAAGTCGCCCGTGTCTTGCTTGTGGGATCATGCATTATAGTAACGGGTTACAACTACCTTAAGTTCACTGCTCGATATTAAAGAATTCAAACATATTTAAAGTAACTTGCAAAATTGTTCGCACCTCATGAACATTTTTTTTGTAAAGATTTTGACACATTACAACCACAAACTGCGATGTACTTTATTGGGATTTTACGCGACAGATCAAGAGAAAAGTTGCGCATACTTGTGAAGTAGGAGAAAACTGTAGGACGGCAACAATTTCCTACCATCATCATCGTTGTGTTGGCTGTTTAAATCGAACGCTACGTCGTTTGCCTGTACAGCCTGGTTCGATTCAGGAGGAGTGAATGGGCAGTCGAACTCTACTCCGTCTAAAAACCTAGATATCGATTTGGTTGAAGTGAACTCTGGTGCGGTTCGAATGTGAACGGCAAGCAAACCAGAGACCACTACAACAGCAGGAAGCAGATTGTAGCGCCTGGCATCCTGGGTAAATACAACCTAACCAAACGCAAGAGTTGAACGCTAGCAGGAGAAATGGCCTTCGGTCTTTTACCAACAACCAAAGTGAAATTTTACAACCACTTAAATCAGATGCTAGGCTAATTTTGTTAACATTCTCTATAGTTGCACTCAAGACGATTTTGTTAGGTGGGGGAATTTATTAAAAATATTGATAATATTGATACCTGTGTCACATCGATGCTAGCGTGGCAAGTACTGTAGTTTAACAACCCCACTTGAAATGTTCTATTTTTAGTATTGTAGTTTCTCAACACTGCCTCAAAACAGATTTTGTTTCGATTTGTTTTCAAATGAGAATTTTTTTGCCCTTTGTTTAGTACAAAAAAAAAAAAAAGACTTGCCCAAATCCTGCCCAACCTTTTAGGAAACTAATTCAAAGGAAAAACTACAACATTTTCTTACAGTCAGAAGTTTGACAATGCTGAAAAAGGCAATATTCCTCACCTCTCGTTTTTGTGTGTTTCCGCCAGTGGTTCTTGGTGCAGCGCCACCCCAGGCGAGGAGGCGAACAGGTTTTTCAAAGCGTTTGGTTCCTTTGACGGTGCAGTATTAAAGCAAACGGAACCAGCTGAAAACGGAACAAACGTTCCCCACTCAGCTCGAGTACCACACTATGTAATTTTACTAACACATCACCTGAACTGACGGTTAAAAGAAGAGCATCGATCAAGAGAAGTAACTTTGGAGGAAATCTAGCCAGCAAGACTAGAGGAGCCTCCCCAAAAAACTTCCGTTTTTAGCTTATATATAAGTATTAAGCTTTTTTTCTTTCTTTTTTTTTTTAAATCTCCAAATTATGGATGGGCGCATCACGTAAAACACCAAGAAAATCCATGAAATTCTTTTGGGTTGTAACATGAGAAAATGTGAAAAGCTTCAAAGGGGTGCGAATATTTTCTTTTCTTGCAAGATACTGTATTAATAAGAAACAACACAACAAGGTAATACTGTAAAAGTCAGCCTCAAGCACACAGTTGGAATTCACACATGCACACACACACACACACACACACACACACACACATTCAGATTGAAAGCACAGCCGTACTCTGTAAATACATGGCGGTAAAACAACGACATGTGCTACTGGTGCTGTTGATCGGATGCATCATGAGATCCTCTTATTTCACTGGGAATTAGTATCCTTCATTTTGACCAAAATCCATTTAAAAAAAGAATTATTCGCCATCCACTCTCTCAGCCGTTGTAAACTGGAATACAGTCATCTCAAACAATATATTAAAGTAAAAGCACATTTAGAGTAAAAATTAATAAATAAAATCACATGAAAAAAGAAAAAAACATATGTACAAATGAAAGGGAGGGAAGTAAAATGGTAATTAAAAAAAACACACATCAGTCGATATTCACAAAAAAATAATCAAAAGGGATCTTAGGCCTTCTTTTTCACAGCGAAAGATCATACAGCGATAAAATCCCAGCAGCTCCCACTGAGATCGGAACAGGAAGCTACATAATACTGCCTTTCGTCGTATGTGCCACACAGTGAGTGAAGACAAACCGAATGCATCTTATGATACACATAGACATACAGTCATGTACATGATAATATACACGTGCGTCGGAGTGAACTCCAGAGCCTCTCTCTCTCCGTTCTCATCCTGATCCGGATGCAGGAACTCCGGCAGGCGCCTGCTGGACCCCGACACCGTTATGTGTGTAAGCATGTCCCTTCATCGCCGCCCCCACCCTCCAACCCCCTAAAAAATCCAAAAGTAAAATGAAATTCCTACTCTCTCCTCAGCCTCTCCGCTGGACAAGAACTAAACAGATATGAGAGATGTGAATCGTCATGCATTGATTTCAGGGACGCTCTGATCAGCAACAGAAATAGAGAAGAGGACGGCGGGGGGGGGAGGGGTAAAAACAAGCTCGCAGCAAGATGTGGGGGAGGGGCTTTAGAACTGGGAGGCGGAGCTGGGGTCGCACTGGAGTAGCCGGACAATGGAGGGGTCGCTTTTGGCACCTTTGATAAACTCCTCCAGGGACAATTTGCCTGCAAACAGAAGAGAAACAAAAAGACATTATTTTCCAGGATCTTGATAGGCTACTGCTGTTATGTGTAATTTACAATAAATAAAAAAAAAAAGGTCTATGCTGTTGGAATTGCTGGATTTACATCTGAGATTTAATAAAAAACAAAAACCAGCCCCTTGTGAAGCGTACGGTCTGTATGCTTTCACTTCGTTCAGATGGTCTGGGTTCTTAGGTGACTTCCAGGAGGCGCAGTCTCTGCTGGGGGTTGAATTTTACCCAATCGCTGACGTTTGTCCATGACGTATGTAAGGCGCCAGTTTGAGAAGCGAAGCGTGGCCAAAACGGACCGAACGGCTTCATTCACTCCCTCCGCTGCCTTTGCCAAAACTGCAGGCGGACTACAATTCTAAAACGGCACCAAAAATCGACGTCACCATTCACTACGTCTCCTTCTGTTTGTTGACTGGCTGACCTCTACTGGAGGAATCCAAGTGAATGGGAAAAGGCCCAAATTTAACGCTATGCAAGAGCCAAAAAAAAAAAGCAAGATTTTCTTTAGTCACAATATATTGAAACTACCATGAAAATTAGACACTGCTCATTGATTCAGTAGTGAGGAAATTTACAAAATCAGCAGAGGATTTACACTTTATCTCCCTACAGTACATTAACTATTTTGTATAAAAGCCAAAAGTAAGAAATGTCTCTAATTTTACAGCAAGCATTCACACGCAGAAAGACTTGAGAGTGCCAGGGTCATGTAAGGTCAGATCATTGACTTATAAAGAAAATCCTAGTTAAGTTCAATATTCGCATAACGTTTATTTAGAGAAACTCATTGACTCAGGCGTTTAAATGTGTTTAGGTAGGATTACAGTGGAATTTGTCTTTACTAAATTATTAAAACAGAAAGTCTTTATCTATGAAACAAAGTCTTTGAATTTAATCACAGACAGAAAATCATTACTAAACAAAAGCTGAAGAAAAAAAATTTTTTTCACCTTTTTTCTCCCAATTTGTTGCGCCTTTATCTATTCCAATAATTAGTTTATTATTACCTCTATTGGCTAGTGGACCAAAATCTAAAATCTACGCTGCTGCACGAGCTCATGCTCTAAATAAAATGAGCTAATTTCACAAACCAAATGAAAAAAAAACAAAAAACTCCCTCGTTGCTCATCTTTCATCCCTCGCTCCAGCCTCGGTGCCGTTCCCCCCGCCTCACCGTCGTTATTGAGATCCATTTGTCTGAAGATCTTATCCGTCCTCTTCTCTGGCGTGGACTCATCCTCTGGCATCTTCATCACGGATGACACCATCTTGTAGATGGCCTGAAAGTGCAGAACGAAAGTGGAGGAGAAGAAAGACAGAGGGGGCGGTGGCAAGAGAGGAGAAAACAGAGTGAATTTGAGCCAGCTGGGAGCCATTACGGAGACTTAGCCGAGGCAAAGCAGAGATGAAAAAACAGGGTCACTCTGGATCTCTGGGTGCTAATAAACCTCCTCTGACTGCTACATGCTTGCAACAACATTTGTAACTCCCGGGGCCTCGGCAACAATCAGGAGAATGCTTGTGCTGTCTTACCAGGAGGATTACATGAATCACATGTGCAAGTATGAAGCGCACGTCTGCGTCTGTGAAATGGCTGTGGGGGGGGGTTACCAGCAGAGCTTTAGAGGATTGATCTGATACATCTTTATCTGTTGACCGATACGAGCGCCTTGCCGTCCCCTGTTGGCATTAAATTAACCTCTGTACGGAAGCATGAAAGCCCAGAGTATAAGCCGGGCTCGCAAAAGGATTTAGAATCAGTTTATGTCGCCATTAATTCTCCACCTCTGGGAGGGTGGGGGTGTGAAACCGATTGTAGATCACATCTCACAGCGTTTTTCAGAGAGGAAGAAAACACATTTTTAAGTATGAGATTTCCAAAGAGAAAAATAAAAAAGTGAAAAATGATGCAGTGCCTAGAATCTGTAGGGTGTTTGCAGCCTTCGCCGGACTTTGATAAATACGTTGTGCGACGTTACAACCACAACCTTCAATGGGTTTGAAGGTTGTGGTTGCTCGAAACCACCAGCTTTTGCTCAAAAGAGAGAGAGCGATGATTTGTCTGGGGCGAGAGAAGATGTCGGCCACATCTACAGTACAATACAATTCAGCTACATAAATTATTAAGTATTTATTTGTAAAACAACATCGAGCAGAAAGCATACAGCTACTTCTAAATTCTACGGTGTTTACCCTTTCAGAGACGTTGGGGACTGCGTCAAAGTTTTATTGTCACTAGAAATGAAGCACAAAGGAAGGTAAGCAATGTGTAAATGTTAGCAAAGCTAGCTATATTAGTAACCTGCCAAAATTCTTTACCCAAGAAATTTGTCAGCGTACAAGATATACAGATGACGTTAGCTACTTGTGTACGGCCTATTCTGAATGTTTTATTAACTAGTTTTCGTTTCTTGTCAGCTGTTTGAGACCTAGCTTGGTCCGCAAGCTAACGTCACCTAAAATAGCATATCGAGGGTTGTGAGCAAATGCAGTGTTAACTTTGAGAGATTGAGGAGAGAAGAAATGTGGTGACAACTTGGTCTTAAGTTGATTATTTTCTCATAATAAACAATTATGAGACTGGCCACATGAAGCATAATTTTGAGGTACATCGACATTAGCTAATGTTAGCTTTGCCCAGTTCCTGACGTTAAAGCTACACACCGAGGTGGCTACGGCTATTTTGGCTCTGAGTGTTTAATATCTAGGTGTTTATATGGGAATGTGGATCTTTCAGATGAATTTGAGAAGAATTTTGATCATGATTTATATTTTATTGTGTCGTGTAATGCGAGTCTCGACTTGGTCTCCGCCCCTACAGGTCTTGGTTTAGGCTCTGTCTTGCCAGACTCTGGTTCTCTGGTTACGTAGTCTTGGCTACAATACTAATCAATCACGGCAGGACTGCTCCCAAAATGTGACTGATAATTATCCTAATAAATTCTCCACTGTCTCACAATTTGGGATTATAGCAGGGATTTATTCTTGCCACAACTCATGACAGACTATTCAGAAATGACTTTCCCTCCATCAGGATCTGATTGATGTTGTCAAGTAATAAACAGTAAGCAAGAATCAAAACATCCAGTCAAGGTCTTAACAATACTGCTTGTCTTGTGTGTAGAAAAGAGTCTTGGAAGAAAAATTATGTTCCTTTAATATTGTTTGGTTCATATTTCTGTGGATACTTCAGTTGACCACATTGTGTCAGGTTAGGATGTGTAAAGTTAGTCTGCTAAACAGATTTATGGGAGCATTTTCTCCTTCTGCTGGCACACAATTACACAATGGCCCCTCTTCTCTCCTCTATGTATAACATAACCTCTATGAGCTCAGGGATAATCCCTCTATTCTGCACACTCGGGGATAAACGCTGGTTAAATTTAACTTGCTAATCCAAGAGAACCATAAAACAGCCACACAGACTTACACACAGCAGTGATCCTCAGTGCATTGTCTCGATGCATATCACTGAGGAACCATGATGCTTCATGGTCTACCTGAAGGTTTCCTCTTTGCAATGAAGTACTTTAGTATGTAGGTTTAAAGAAATTAAAGCTGCAGCAACTAGTTAGAAAAATGGATTTAAAGCAAAGATTTGCAAAACTTAAGACTGCCACCCCAGCTGTGAAGAATGGGGATGGCAGTCTCATTTTATATTGGTGTTTAGCTGCAGGAGAGACTGGTGCAAGTAAATCATGGAAATATTGAAGCAAGATTTCAAGACTTCAGCCTGGGAGTAAAAACTTGGGTACAAATAGGTGTTCTAAATCAGTGGTCCCCAACCACCGGGCCGCGGACCGGTACCGGTCTGTGGACCAATTGGTACCGGGCTGCACAAGAAATTATTAAATATGTCGGTTCTATGTTTTGAGTCTGGAGGAGCTTTTATTTTAAAAATCCTAAACCGGATGCTGTCTGTTACGTCTTGCGCGCCAACATGCAGCAGAATGAGTAAGAACTAACTCCATCTCGATCCTCACAACGCGCATCCCCACCCCCGTCGTAAGAAGCAACGCACGTGCATCCCCCCTCCCCCCTGGCCATGGAGTTTGCATGTTCTCCCTGTGCATGGTGGGTTCTCTCCGGGTTCTCCGGCTTCCTCCCACAGTCCAAAAACATGACTGTCAGGTTAACTGGTCTCTCTAAATTCTCCCTAGGTGTGAGTGAATGTATGGATGATTGTTTGTCCTGTCTGTCTCTGTGTTGCCCTGCGATGGACTGGCGACCTGACCAGAGTGTACTCTGCCTCCCGGCCAAAACATTCGCTGGACCAGCACCTCCCGACCCCATCAGGGACAAGAGTGTAAGAAGATGGATGGATGGATATTATGAAAAGCTAGTGGAAGGAGACCCAAAAGGTTTAAGAGTTTAACTATCATGAGGACACCGGTGTCCTTGTGGACCCATTGACTTGGATTTAAGTGTTTTTTGTATGACAGCTGAGGGGTTTTGATCCAAGTTACAGAGTTGAAGTATTTCTGAAAAAAACTCTATTACTCCGACTGATAGAAATAATTTTTGTAATACAACCTAAAACAGGAAAAATACAAATTTGTTTTTAAATCTATATAGATAAAATTTTAGGTCTTTTTTGTAAATGTCTGGTTTCAACTGTATTGTTTTTGTATGTATTTTGAGAAAACGACAGAAAATAGCAAAAAATATCTGTAAAAATAATCTGTGATTTGTGGAGAGGCTCTCAGATATTACAGTGGTCTTTGCTTGGAAGCTCATATTTGCCAAAAGTGAACACCAAATGTAGAAAAGTAAAAAAAAAAAAGAAAAAAGAAATTAGTTAAGTCAGATAATGACTCTGGAAAAAATGTGCCTTGAAACCTTCTAGTGGCACAACTGGGGTAGCCCACAGCTGAGTGCATGAACCATGAATCACTCCTACTTCAAAACTTTGCTTACCTGAACAATCTCCAGCATCTCATCACGGCTGATGTATCCGTTTCCATCCAGGTCGTACATGCTGAAAGCCCATTTCAGCTTCTGCTCCAGCTTCCCCCGTGACGTGACGCTCAAGGCGATGATGAACTCCCGGAAGTCTATCGTCCCGTCGCCGTTGGTGTCGAAAGTCCGGAAGACGTGCTCGGCGAACTTGGAGGCATCTCCGTAGGGAAAGAAATTGGCATAGATCTTTTTGAACTCCTCCACATTCAATGTTCCGCTGGGGCAATCCTTCAAGAAACCCTGGAATGAAGAGATTAACACTTTATTTTAATACTTTTAACAGATATTCTACTGGATAGATAGACTAACGGCTAATATTCTAACTTTGAACAAGAACTCAAAAATGCTTTTTGGTGAAAGTAGCCTTCGAGCAGTAAAAGTTTTATGAAATGTGAACGGACTGCAGTAGATCTGTTGGAAAGGAGCTTGGTCTTTTACAGCTGAGGGCAAAAGCTATATCTTTTTTCAAAGACGTAGACACATTTAATAAAGCCTGATTGTGCTGTGGAAGCAAAGGGAAGTAAAAGTCCCATCAGTCTTAGGCTTTGTTAGAGATGTTCTTTTAAAAGACCTTGAAGGTAGAACCAAAGAGGTGACGAACTCGTTTCAATTTTGAAGCCAGGAATTAGGTTCTGGACATCATAAGAGAAATTCTGTCGCGTGAAGGCTGAGAGTTCCTGTGGCAGTGCAGTTAATCCATCTTTTTTATTGTCCCGTGTCTGGGAAATTTTTTGGGTCATAAAAGAACACGGTTGTTTGCCCGGGCTTCCGGCCACAGGCTCCGATTTACAGCCCAGGAGCTTCTCCTCCAAACGAATACGACCTGGACACTTATTCAGAAAAGTCAGAGTTCTTCAACATCCTGTTGAATAAGCAGTCATGTGAAAAAAGCTGGTCTCTCTAACACCTTTTGACACAGTGGTATTTAGTAGCAAGGTTTTTTTTATTATTATTTTTTTTTTAAGGTAGTGCTCAGACAGGAAAATGGGTTGTGAGAGAGAGGGAAGACATGCGGCAAAGGTCAACGGGCCGGGACTCAAGCCCAAAGAGCTGTCTGAGGCCTGCAGAAAGACGATTATAGCAGCTCATGAGTCTTGTCAGGGATTTCAAGAGGTCTACAAGAATTTCAAAACAACTGCCAACATTCCTTGGTCTGACAAGTTAACTCTGAAAGCAGACCACTAAATGTTTGAAGAAACCTCCAAGAAATAATCCAAATGGCTGTTTTTTCCTCTGGACCTTCTAGAGCTCACATGCTAGAAGTACTCTGATTAGCTGTTAGCTGACAGTTATTCAAACCAGCACTATGATACCATAGGAGTAAGTTAGTTTTACCCAAGGTTACTATTACCAACCCATCAACACTAATGATTGCTCCACCATAACCTCCTTCCAAAAAACAAAAACAAACCAATCTAATGAGCCTATAGCCCCTTCTCTACAGGCGTAGCTGTAACCAGTCCTTCCCCAGTCAGCCTCTGCCAGATTCATCTCCATTTGCGGTTCCTGCACGGTTCCTTCCTGAATTGTTGGAACCACCTCAGAGCTTGTACAAGCTGGGTATTGCGTGCGATCGACTTGTTTGGGAGCAAACTCCATTCATTAACTGGCGAGGGATCAATTGATGAGCGAAGGCGATACTTGCAAACTCCTCGAACAATAACAACAGCTCAAACACCATTTTCAGTCCGCAACGAGACCGTAGCAGTTAGTGATACGGGGAGCTACAAACGGATAATTCCACGGACAGACCTCCAGACCCAAACCCTTTTCATCAATTGCGATGGAAGAGTCCAAACAGCGTCAACTGGAATGGGAAAGATGCAGCCAACAAATACTGGCCCACCATCATCGTACCACAAATCCTGTGCGCTCACGTTCCCACATTCCCGCCCATGTATTTGCCCATATTCACGCCCAAACAGTAACATATACCCTGCAAATAGTTTTAGACAAGTTGGCTAAAACCGACCTGGCTAGACTGAGACTTGACACTGGAGAAGGGGCTTATGATTTAACTGATTTCTACTTTGCTATAACTTGATGATGATGATGTCCATCTAATAATATATAAAATTTTGATATATCTTTGTATATAATATGATAGCACCCTGAAATAATGTTTGAAAGGAAATCTAATGTGTGGATAAAAGGAGGTGACTGATGTGATCAACCTGGCTAGACTTGCACTTGGTCATTCCAAGGATAAATCTAGAGGATGCTGCTCTGCCACTGACAGAGACAAATAAGTCAAGGCTGCCGCCAGATCGCTGATGAAACATGGCTCTTCATAAAAAGCAAGGCCATCCAGGCAATCTCCCTGTAGAATACTTACTGCCTCTTCAACCATATATAATTTGTTACCAGGTCCATTCAGTTTCTGTACTTTCCATACGATTAACTTTTTAAAAGACCAAAATCACTTGGTTTCCTGCCATGCCTTTATTATTTGTACTGTTCCCCTCCCTCCTTCTCACTCTGAATAGAGCTGACCATGTGAGAGAAGAATAGTTAGTTTGGATTTTAGATGACAGAAATTAGAGTTTAATTCAAACTTGATTTATTCGTTTTGAGCAGTGCTGGCTCCCGCTCCGGAGATCCTGGAAAGAGAAAACGGAAACCAGACTCTGGAGGGTGACCTTAACTAGTTTTGAACAGAGCAGAGTATTTGTCATGAAATAATGCAGTTACTATACTGGGGTTTCCCATCCAACCAGTTCCAGTACTAACTGGTTGTTTCCCTTTTTCGCCAGTAAGGAATTAGGTTCCAGCATTGAAAAGACTCCAACTCAAAGGAAGAACTACTTTCATCAGGGGCTGGATATGAGCATATGGGGACCAACAACCGCTTCCAATTTTGGGAGTGTTGTTACGGAGTGAAGCTTCTTCTCAAACAAAACGGAGTCTCGTATTTCTTTTACTGAACCTTTCTGTTCAGTATTTATTGAAGAGAAAAAAAAAAAGAACGGCTTCAGCAGAAGAGCGATAAAAACAACAACGGAAAAACCAACCGTTCGTAACCAATAGCAATCAGAAGTCAACAAAACAAGATAGTGACAAAACAGTAACAGATCCTTAAGCATTTTTCAAATTAAAGGACTTCCTCTATTCATATAAATCATGTCTTGCACTTAAATATATTTCACTTCACCTTTGTAATTATATACAATCATGTTCAAAACAAATAATAATAATCATCATGTAAAATATGCTTAACATTTAAGTGTAAAAAAGTCACAACATCCTCCCGCCCGATGAACAACTGTTCATCTGTGTAGGATTTTCCTTTCATTTAAGATACCTCTAAAGGGTACAATAACTGAATGGGCCTGCGTAACAAGCCACCAGTCGAAGTACGAACATTGCATGAACGTATGAGACCATCCCTACCTGGAAAGACCTCTACAATTCTACCCATTTTCCATGTCTGTCTGGGTGTATTGTCCTCCCCCAAAAGAACTACATCTCCTACTTTAAGTACTGTTGGAGTAAGACTGTTCACCCTGTGGGCTGATTTCAAGTCCATCAAATAATCTCTGCGCCAGCGTTTGCAAAAGCCTATCAAAAGTTTCTGTTGGTATTTCCACCTTCTACCTAGCTGTTCGCAGTTTGCAGTGGGAACCTGATTTAGGTGAGGTGAAGGAATAATCCTTGGTGGCAAGGAAGTTAAGCGTTTACCAACTAGGAAATGAGAATGGAGTAAGTGGTTGGGGCTCTAATGCATCACTAGTTACATAGGACAGAGGCCTAGAGTTCAACACTGCCTCAACTTCAGTAAGAACAGTTGTGAGCTCCTCAAAACTCAAAGATGCTTTCCCCAGTACCTTTCTTAAGCATGTTTTTACAGATCTCACAAGCCTTTCCCAGAATCCCCCCCACCAAGCTGCTCGCTCAGCGATAAACTTCCACGTGATTCCCTTGTCGGTGAAAAACTCTGTGAGTGTCGATCCTAAGATATTTTGCCACAACTCTTTTAAATCTTTGTCAGCCCTTTTGAATGTTCTAGCATTGTCAGAGTAAATGACCCGACATAGACCTCGTCTTGCAGTGAATCTCTTTAAGGCCAATAAGAAATTCTCTGTAGTCTGATCTGAGACCAACTCTAAGTGTACTGTTTTGTCACTGCACATGTAAACAGTGCTATATATGATTTTACAGACCCGTCCTTAGTTTTAACATATAAGGGTCCAGCAAAATCTATCCCAGTAACTTCAAAAGGAGGTGATTCTGTTACTCTGTCTCGAGGTAAGGGAGCAGTAATCTGTTGTGCTGCCTTAACCTTTAGTTTTTGCAAATGTAACATTTTGAAACAATGTTTCTTACAAGCTGTCTGCCTCTCAAAATCCAATATTGTTCTCTAACTTGAGTTAATGTGTCTCTTACACCAGAATGCATCACTCTTTCGTGACATGACTGAACTATTAGTTCAGAATACTTGTGATTTGTCGGTAGTATCCAAGGGTGTTGTTCTCTGAAACTAAGATCTGAATTCTGCAGCCTTCCCCCAACACTTATTAGACCATTTTCATCTAAGAATGGTTTCAAATCTTTGATTTTAGAATCTACCTTTACATTTTGCTTTGACCTTAGCTGCGATATTTCAGAACTGAAACAACTCTCTTGTGTAGACTTAATCCAGTACATTTTAGCTGCACCAAGTTCTTCTGTACTTAACTCTCCCTGAACCTTCAAACAAGATCTTGTGTTACTAACAAACCGCTTTACCCATGCAGTGATTCTTAACATGGTCTTAAGCTTGCTGTACCTTTCTAAGTTTAACAGAGGTTCAGTTTGATCAGTGCCAGTGAGCTGCACGACAGTCTCATACCCAGACCTCAGCTCTGCATTCACTTCATCTACCACATAGTCACTACAAATGTTCAGTTCTTTCTCATCCGTAGACAGTGAAGTGGGTCCCTTCCACCACAGCTGGCTCTCAATAAGGCTCCGAGCATGATAACCCCGCGTAAGAAGGTCGGCAGGGTTCATTTTGCCAGCACAGTGGGACCAGAGTTCTGGATTTGTGAGCCCTTGTATTTCTGCCACTCTGTTGCTCACAAATGGTTTCCATCGACGTGATGAGCTGCGGATCCAGTGAAGCGTGATCATAGAGTCCGTCCACATGTTGAGCTGGTTTTTCTCCATGTTCAGTGGCTTAAGGAGGCCGTTACCTAATCTTGCTCCAATAAGTGCACCCATGAGCTCCAAGCGAGGTAATGTCATTTTCTTTAGCGGTGCTACTCGTGACTTGGAGGCCACAAAACTGGTAATAGTCTCTCCTAGGTTGTTTTGTCCTTGAAGATATGCCACAGCACCGTAAGCCTTTTCACTTGCATCACAGTAGACATGCAACTTTACAGTGTGTGACTCTTTGTTAATCTCAGTGTGGTACCACCTGGGAATGGACACCAGGTGTAACAGTGGTAACTCCACACACCACTGCTCCCACTTCTCTTCTAAATCAGTAGGTAATGGTTCATCCCAACTCAGTCCCTTTTCCCACATCTCTTGGAAAAGGCACTTTACTCGGACTGTAAAAGGAGTAAGAAACCCAATAGGGTCGAATATACGGGCTGATGTTCTTAGTACACTTCTTTTTGTATTTTCTCTGTCTTTCAAAATGTCCAGTAACCCCTTTTGATCAAACACAAAATCATCGTGTTCCGGTCTCCAAACCAATCCAAGTACTTTAAGCACATTTCCACTGGACTCTGTCTCACCAGTGAGCTCTACTCCATTCTTTTTCCACATGGCTTTCAGATCAGGTGAGTTGGTAACCCATTTGCAGAGGTTCATGCTTGCCTGAGAGAGAATGTTCTTTGCTGCAGTTGTCATGTGAAGAGCATCCTGCACAGTAGGTGAGCTTGAAATAAAGTCATCTACATACATAGAGTCTCTGAGAGCCTGTACTGCCCTTGGCTGTTTTCTTTCAAATTGTTTGAGATGTTTTCTGATGGTGGCAGCAAGCAAGAATGGGCTGGGAGTTACTCCAAAAACAACTCTTTTCATCCTCAGGACACGCACCTCATTTTTCCAGTCTTTAGCTAAAGGTCTGTGCATCCACAAGAACCTGACAGCATCTCTGTCCTTTTCTGCTAGTGAGATTTGAAGAAAAGCCTTAGTTATATCAGCAGTAAATGCTATCTTGTGCAATCTGAACTTTATGAGCACATCTAGCAGGTTTGGGTTCAGGTTAGGTCCAGTGTACAGACAGTCGTTGAGGGATGGACTGTTTGCCTCATGTGAGGATGCATCAAATACCACTCTAAGTTTGGTTGTGGCCTTTTCTTCTCTTATTACAGCATGATGAGGCATATAATATTTCACAGTCTGTTGATTCATTTCTGGTTTTCCATCTGCAACCTCCTCACATATGCCATTTTGAAGATAGTCTTCTATTACATCGTTGTATCTGGCAAATAAATTTACATCAGTCTTCAGCTTTCTCGTTAGATTCTCAAAGCGTTTCTTCGCTACCCTGAAGTTGTCTGGAAGCTGGTCTTTGTCACATTGCCAGGGTAACTCCACTTGGTACCTTCCGTCTTCAAATGTTGTTGTTTGTTCAAAACGTTGCATAATTTCTGAGTCCTCTGGGCTTTCTGACTGTTTATTTACAATACCCAGGGACTCCACTTCCCAGAATGCATGCAACTGCTTAGACAGCTGGGTGTCTTCGTTCAAACTAATGTGCATACATGTGGTGTCTGTAACACTGGAGGTAGTCACTGGTCCCTGTAAAGCCCATCCAAAGAGGGTTTCAACTGCCACTAATGAATCTGTAACCCTTTGGACCTTTCCAGTAACAGCCTGCCAGTAGTAATCTGCTCCAATTAACATCTGCAACTCTTGTTCATTAGCACCCTCTAGTGGAAAGTCTCCAAGCTGCAGTCCTCTTTTCTTAATCTCTGCTTGAATGGGCTCAGTTGGTACTTTTATTACAGCAGTGCACACCTCGGGGGTCTCTACAGCATCTATTTCGATTTTCCATTCAGTGTTCCACACATTTTCCAGTTGAACTCTCACTATGTTTCTCTACTACAGGACTGGTGGAACCAAAAACATGGAGGTTTAGTGTCTCTTGCCTCACAACTGGCAGTCCTAGGGCTCGGACAATGTCTCTGTGAACAAAACTACGCTGGCTACCTCCATCTAACAGACAGCGAGATATTTTTCTCTCTTTTGGTCCTACAGCCCATGCCTTAACCGTTTGGAGCAATACTGTGTTTTGAGTATTTGTCTTCACTTTGACTGAGCTGGTCAACGAAGACAACACAGCCTCTGCATTTTCACTATTGCTGGTACTGTCGACTTCTGGTTTAGCTTCAGATTGTTCACAAACTGACAAGTGGTGTTTTCGATTACACTGTCTGCACAAAATCTTCACTCTGCAGTATTTTGCAATATGTTTCGGGCCCAGGCAGACAAAACACCGTCCAAGCCTTTTCAGTTTCTCCCTGCGTGCACTTATTGTAAAACCAGGACAGTTCTCTGGTTTATGGTCATTACCGTCACAAAACACACAGGTTTGTGGCACAACGCTGGCTGTGTGCAAAGCAGTCGCTGATGGGATGCTCCACTTTCTAGGTTGATCACAGGCATAGGATGGCTTACCCACATGCTTTTGTTGTGGGCTCGGGCTCTTCAATGTGTGACCTGGTCTGGTCAGCAGAAGCGCCCGTTCTCTGCTTTGCACTTCATTTTGCAGAAACTGAATCAATTCTGGGACTTTCCATTCGTTAGTTGAGTTTTGTTGCCGTGTATAAGCAAGTGCTATGTCTTCTGGAATAAGCTGTAGCAACACTGGACATAGGAGACAGCCGTAAGTATCACTTTGCACTCCAAGAGACTCCAAGCTGCGTATCTGGATCTCACATTCATCATAAAGGTGCCTCAAAGCTGCAACATCAGATGATCTTCTCACAGGTGTCAAGTTCAGCAATTTAGACATATGAGCACTTATCACAATATCTTTCCTTCCAAAACGATTCTGGAGTAACTCTATTGCAGCATCATAGTTGACATCTGTCATTGTCAGTCCTGCAATAGTCCGAGCAGCTGCTCCAGTTAGGTAAGATCTCAGGTAAGTGAACTTGTCCGTCTTACATAGTCCATCATTTCTGTGAATGGCTGATTCATACTGTGACCAGAATTCCTGCCATTGGCTTATTTCTCCATCATACTTGATTATCGTTAGTTTGGGCAGTTTAACCGTCTGTTTGGATTGTGATGAAAATGAGCCGTTGTTTACGTCACTCACGCGCGCTCTCAGGGTGTCTGTAGCGGTCTCCTGCAATCCAATAACGTTGGTGGTGCGAACCTTCCAAATGAGAATCCGGTCCGTGTAATCCTGTGAGTTCGTTATTTCAGTGTCCAAGTCTTCAATTGACGTTTCATCTTCTATTCTCTTGTCCAAATCCAATAAAATTTCCTCCTTAGAAGACAAAACTGACAGGAACTCACGCAGTCTATCCATATCTGGACTCTCTTTGCCCACCTCATCTTCTAGTCGAGTTAACAGCTTCGTCGTTGCTGTTCGGATAGTCGACCGTTTCCTCTTCAATCGCTCCAGTCCTTCCGTCATGTTGGCTGCTAAACTAAGCCTTAGCTTCACTTCGTTCAGAAAATTCAAAAAATTATTCTTATTCCCGGGTTTCGGCACCAAAATGTTACGGAGTGAAGCTTCTTCTCAAACAAAACGGAGTCTCGTATTTCTTTTACTGAACCTTTCTGTTCAGTATTTATTGAAGAGAAAAAAAAGAACGGCTTCAGCAGAAGAGCGATAAAAACAACAACGGAAAAAACCAACCGTTCGTAACCAATAGCAATCAGAAGTCAACAAAACAAGATAGTGACAAAACAGTAACAGATCCTTAAGCATTTTTCAAATTAAAGGACTTCCTCTATTCATATAAATCATGTCTTGCACTTAAATATATTTCACTTCACCTTTGTAATTATATACAATCATGTTCAAAACAAATAATAATAATCATCATGTAAAATATGCTTAACATTTAAGTGTAAAAAAGTCACAACAAGTGTCATTTTTAAACCTTTTAGGTTTTACACCTTTTAGGTTTTACAGAGAAAAACAATCATCTTTAGAGCTTTAGTGCTGGACTAACTTCAGCAGTCTTTTATCCTGGTACATGGTAAATGTAGGTCAGAGCACCGCTTGAAGCTGCACTCACAATCACTATTTTAAGCTGAGTCTATAAGCAGCATTTTGGGCCCATGTTCATAAACACCGGCAGGTCTTCTGGTATCACCATAGCGGTGATAATAAACCATGTTTTAAACCGCCTGGAACTCCTGTTTGCTAAAGAAACCAGAATCTACAGAGCCATCATCAAAAACACAGCTTTGCTTGAATAGTGCTATAAAAGAAGGTAAAGGTGATAGTAAGACAAAAAGGCAAATCCATTTAGATAAACTGTTTCCATATGCAGAAATTCCAAATACATCAGAGCCAGACTCAAACATTTAGTGAAAAAGAGTTTCAAGTCTCCAATTCGACTACGATACTTCAAACATCACTATAACGCATAAATTCATTGCAAGGGTCTTTGTAATTACTATTATTTTAAGATATTACAGCACCAGTGGCCTTTATTGACAATAATCAAACAGGAGATGGTCAGAGATAGAAGGGCAGGAGTCAAGCAACTACGGTCCCAAGGTTGGGAATAGAACCCCAGACAACGACTCTGACTTAAAGTTTCTGTATATAGTGCACTCACTCTACAGCGAGACAATTCACAGACATGATGCCATCATTAGTCCAGGGAGTGCAAGACGTTGCCACCATGATTTTAAACTTTCTTTCATGTACAAAATGGGAGGTTTGTACATATCTGCCATAGTTTAGATGGTACACATGGTGGTGGTATCATCATCATGGTGGATGATGCTTTTCTTTAGCAGGGACATGACTGATTAGAAAAACAGGAAATGATCTCAGTACAGAACAGTCCAAGAAGAAAACTAAACCAAACCTGCAGCAGCTGCCTGCTGGTGACCCAGCGTCATGGCCATGCGTACCTTGTACCACTCCTGCAGCTCGTGGTCGGAGAACTCCGTGTTCTCCCGGAGGTCCTGCAGCATCTCGGGCCGCAGCTTGCTGTTCTGTTTCCCCATGGCAACGGGACAGTTTTTGTTGTCCTTTCACTTGACGACAACGCTGTCTTGTCGCAGAAGCCAGGCCGTGTCCCACACCTGCTGGGCAGAAGTGGGGAAACAGGAGGTCAGGCGTCGCAAACACGAGGAACAGACGAAAAGATTTGTGTGATAAATGAGTAAACAAGCATAGTTGGAGATGGTTTTAACTCTCTCGCGAATTTAACACAGTGGCAAAGGCGTACGTGGGGTCACGGCTGCCCGGGCTAGTGGGGTCAAATGAAACCCATCACTCAAGACCGGAGGAGGGTTAAAAATAGGCTCTTGCAGATTAAGGATGAAAGAAAATATGTATTTCTGCTCCATTAAGGCATAGTCACGAATCAAACACTGCCATTCTTTCTACTGTAATGAAATCTAAGCAAGCCTTGTCGCAGGAAAATGTCCCAA
Organism: Gambusia affinis; assembly: GCF_019740435.1. Classification (NCBI taxonomy): domain Eukaryota; kingdom Metazoa; phylum Chordata; class Actinopteri; order Cyprinodontiformes; family Poeciliidae; genus Gambusia; species Gambusia affinis. Next base: position 21,920,562 of record NC_057881.1, read on the forward strand.
TCCTCCATGACACACGATATTATGCAAGTCAGCAAGTGTTGAGGCACTGCCTGGCCGGCACAAAACATTAAATAATCCTGCAGCCGCTGACGTCAGGCACAAGCCTGCTGATCACATTTGGACAGGGTTTATCCGGCCAGCTGAGTTTGGGAAATCAGCTGTTTGCAGCGAGCGCTGCTGTGTTCACGTCTCTTAATCCTTATCTCAGCACAACCTGTCGGACAAAATGCGATTTCAGTGATTTAATTATGCAATGACACCGCTAAACATAATGTCTTTTTGTTTTTTGTTGTTTTGGGGTTTTTTTCTCTCATGATGACGGAGTGAAAATTTCAGATGTATTTCATTGCGAATGCAGTTCTGGGTTTATTTTAATCAGAGTTCAATGAGGGATGTCTGACAAACCCAAATCAAGTTGTTTCGGTTGAATCCGTGAAAGAGTCAGAACAGAAAGTGTTTTTTTTGTTGTTTTTTTTTTATGTAAACCTTTTACACTTTTCCTTGTGAGAATTTCCATAAATGTCATCTACTTGAGAACAATGGTGCAAACACTATAAATTCTCTGTGAGTTTACTGCATATCTGCTAACAGAGGATAGGATTCAAATGAGGAGCAAAAACCAGAGTAGGGATGGATGGATGGATGGCGAATACATTGTGGTAAAAAAAAGTCTGCTCTAATTTTCCTCCACACGTTTGAACCAATGGAAATGATTCCAGACTTCTCCAGACTGCACAGGGTCCCTGGGTGTTGGAAGAAGAGTCAAAGAGCATGTGTAACACATGAGGGCTGCAGTGTGGGCGGGAACAGTGTTTACTGATGCCTGGCGAGCGCTTCATGTGCACAAAGAAACAAAACCCACACGTCCCTCGCCTCTTCGCTCGGCTAATAAAATTAGACTCATATTAAATGGCTCATCCCGGAGGCATTACAGTTAAACTCAGGTGCACTGACAGGACTGCCAGCAGCCCGTTTCTAGGCTGTTGCAGGCAGAACTGTCAGCAACTGTTGGATCCAACCCTTCTAAACTGCTTTAATTCTTAACGGCTTGGAAACAACAAGTTGGTGTTAGAAACAATACTCAAGAGATTTTGGTCTAGTCTAATCATTGGTGGAACCTACAGATGAATAGAAAGTAATGCCAATTTACAACCTGCTGCTCTCAGAATGGGCAAGGGCAATAAAGTTACTGCCTTTCCTTTGATGATATAACTGGACAATTTGACATTTGAGAAAAAAATTTGCTTAATGGAAACACGGCAATTTCAAAATAACTCGTTTTTTTTTTTGACAAAACGTTTTGGCGCTAGATTGAGGTGTTTTATTTTTTTTGCTGTATCGAAATTGGTTTATTTCTCAAAACTGCAATGGAAAAACTTTTTTCACACGAGTCACATGACCAACAATCAAAGGTTTTCCACTGGTGCAAACCACGAAGAAGAAAACTGGAAGTAGCAGCATCATGATTCTTAATGACTTATTGCATGAACAAATTTATTCATGTGTGATTTTAATTGCGTTTCTTAGTTAGCAGAAATGCCACAGTTGCAAAATTGTGTTTTTCCAACATTGGCATGGTATTGACAAAGTTTTGTGCACATTTGTAATGAAAATGCAGCTAGTGGCAAGATTATACGTAACTTGATTCACAAGATAACTTTATTAATCTACTCAACATTTTTGTTGCTAGCAGACAATAGAAAGGCTAGAGTGATATCCTGTCACAAAAATGTTTAAAAGGTTAAGAAAGATCTGAAACTTTTTTGTTTTCCTGTAATTATAAGTTGTTTCTCCACCGCAGGCACATTTAGCAGCACATACATGAGCACGATTGACATCTTTTCTGGCTCTGATTGGTTGTTTCTGAACAAGATGTGTATTTCTGTTGATGACAGCAGAACCAGAGGAAGGAAGCAGAAGAAGTTGATGTTTTCACAGATTGTCTCTTATATTGTACTGTTACAACATAGTGATAGTTTTAAGAAATATGCAAAAAACAAAACAAAACAAAGAACATACTGTTTATAAAAGTTACATATTGCCTCTTTAAGAAACTGTAAAAACGTGTCACTGTACTTGTACTGAAATTTACAGTGTTAAAAAGACATTTTAGCATGTCAGGTTGTAGAATCAACAAACGCATCAAGTGACCATAGAGTTAGCCTAGGATAATATAAAATAGTGATCAAGCTTTCATCTAGAAAAATCAAGTATGAAGTCTTGCATAGGATAATGCTTAGAGATGCATCAATTAATCAGCAATTCATTGATTGAAAACATTTTAATATATTTTTAATCGGAACTTTCACAGCGTTTAATATTCAATACACTTATTGAATAGCTCATTCAATACACTTCTTCAATCTTTACGTCTAAAATCGCCTTTTGTTTGCTTCTCATGTCCATGTCATCTTTTTAAATAGACTCTCTCTCTCCAAAACCCCTGTAACAGGTTTAACGGAGCTCAAAAGACAGATTTTCAGAAAGAAACAAAGTGTAAAGTGACGGGCAGACTGCCAGAGGTTAAAACTACACAACAACATCCTGGTCAAACACAGCGACCTTTTCAATGGACTCGCCACTACCTCCCTGTTTTGATATTGTTTAGTTTTTTTTATTTTTTTATCTTTCTTAAACTAGCTTTGACCTACTCAGAATCTGGCAATCACAGCACGCCCTCCGCAGCATCCTGTGGCATAAAACATTAATCCATCTTTCCCCGCCTGAGCGCCCTGTTGTTGGTGTTCCGTCCTGCTGTAAGTCGACCCAAAAGCAGACGCCACGAACATCTGTCATGATGTTCCACAGCTGCTGCTAAGCAGGTCGGCGACCTCTCGGCTGACGACTCTCGCGCAGAGGAGAAAAAAGGAGAAAGAGACGGAAAAGAGGGGAGAAACCGGACGAGCGGATGGACGACGCGAGAACAAAAGACCGTGGAACGGGTGAGGACAGTAAAGGTGGGAGTAAATCATTTCCACCAGAGAGAAATGGTGCAAAATTGCAGTTTAGCTTGGACATTTTAAAACCATCGTGACATGGCTTTTCAAGTACGGTAGCAAGTTTTCATTTCAGTTCTAAAACAGTCAGCTGGAATTGCAGCATTCGTCCCCTTTGACCTCTCCAACATTCTTTTATGTCGCAACAACAGATTTGTAAGTATCTTAATCAGAATATCATGTAATAAACCATAGAGAGCTATGTACAATAGTACAGTGAAAGGATATTTTTCTTCATGGTGCCAGGGGCGCTAGTGGAGCCTCAAAAATGTGAACAGATATATATTTTTTAATTATAAGTTTTAAATTACATTTTTTAAAGAAAGCCTCATCTGTTTTCCAGTCACAATTATACAACACAAGTTAAAATAACTTATTGAAATGTCAGTCACCATGCTCATCTTTCTGATTGGCTGCCTGTCGAATTTATGACACTGCAGTGCTTCTTAAGCTAGCTAGCTAGCACAGCAAGTGCAAAATTAACAAAATTGACAAGTTTCTTGCAAGAAAAAAAATCATATGAACCATTGAGATGATAAAGTAATATATTATAGACATCAGATTAATAAAGTCATAATATTAATCTTATGTCTACTTTTTAAAAATAAATTTTATATTGCCAATGGTTATAGTTGTATTTGCTAATATTTAACAAATAGCTTATTCAACAGATAAGCTATTTCCCCTTGGGGATCAATGAAGCAAATTCTATTACGAGAGGCGGGTTCACCCTGGACAGGTCACCAGTCTGTCGCAGGGCAACACAGAGACAGACAGGACACACAACCATTCACACACTCACTCACACCTACGGAGAATTTAGAGAGACCAATTAACCAGACAGTCATGTTTTTGGACTGTGGGAGGAAGCCGGAGAACCCAGAGAGAACCCACCATGCACAGGGAGAACATGCAAACTCCATGCAGAAAGACTCTCACTCTCAGTACTGGATCTAACTTCTCTTCTCCAATTTTGAAAAGTTTTTAATATATAGAAGAAACTGACTTATTACCTAAGGAAACTAAGATGAGTTTAAACATGTATGTATAGGCTACCTTTTCTTGAATCACAATAGCACATAATCCAATGGATGTTTACAGTCTGGACCTTTTTCTGTAATTGTCTCCATTTGTCTACCAAGATAGGGGAACCACGTTAAAAATGTGAAAAATATTTAGGTTAAATAATTACGCATAATTATTTAGCTTTACATTTCACCAATTAAAGGTGAGATTCAGGATAACTAACATGATAAGTAATAGTAAATCTTATTACATTGACAAAAAAAACTTTTACCAATTTACTTTTTTACTTTCACTTCAAGTCGCTGTGGTACTTTATCACCAACTTTATAATTAGATTTCACTTTATTTTTTGGATGAAACCACTTTATTGCCCGGGAAACCTCCAGAGATGCATAAAGCCCGACAGTGGACACGGAAAGTAATTTAGTTCCTGGAGTTGTATAAGCTGCTCCTTAAGGAGGACTGAAGCAGGTTTCATTGAAAGTCATTCAGGCCGCTGAGTGAAATCCTCCCACATTCAGCTGAAGTCATTTTTCTGGGCCGCGCTGTGAAATAGAATAACATTAAGCATATTGACTAACTGTGAAGAGAGCGGTACTGCCATTGTTGAAGAAGTGGATGACTGTGGCTGGGCCAATATCAGATTTTTAATAAAAAAAGAAGAAAAAATGTCTGCTATGGAGCATCATTCCAGCTTAGGTTGTAATATCTTGGAGAAAGAAAGCTACACCGTAAAACAAAATATTTTTTTCAAATAAATGACTTCAAGTGAACAGAACTTCTCATCAACCTGTTGTTTGTACTCATCTAAAACAAGCAGTGTGAACTTTTGAATAATAATTAAAAAAATGCTTGATAAGTATATTTATTTAAGTTGAGGAACTGTTTAAATCAAGCAATTTTATTTTTACATTAGTAGTTTCGAGTTTTAAAAAATTGCGTTGGAGATTTTCTACACATACAAAGAAAATGAGTGTGGCTCTGTCTAAAATCTTAATTTCAGACTAACGTGGGTAAAATATTATTCACGTCAATAAACATATTAAAGGCAAAAATAATTGCTGTAACTTGCATTAAAAACACAATAAAATCTATTCATTAATTAGTTAATAGTTATTCATAAATAATTTAAATTGATTAAAAGTTTTGCCATTTATTTTAGGTAAAAATACTGTTTATTTTCCACACGTTTGTTTGAAACGTACATCTAAAAAATAAAAATATAAATAATAATTTCACAACCTACACTGTTGTGCTGTCAATCTTGTATATTCTTTTATTTCATTTGTTGAAACCGATTGTCCAATCATATGTGTGAGGGCGGGACCTAAGTGAGGCAGGTGAAAGGTCAGGTTAGCCTGCGGGGTTCGGCTGCTAGTTTTGCTGTGCTAGAAGGTTGCTGAAAGAGCTAAGCTAAAGAGAAACGTTGATAAATATACGTGCGGATGCAGAGTCTACTTTATTGTTTTGGACTGTTGAACCTCCGGGTGAGTGAGTACTTGCTGTAAATGGTTTCTGCGGGTAAATATATGACGCTAATGACGAGTTAGCATTTAGCATTAGTCCGCAAAACTATAGGTAACTGTATGAGAGTATATTATCCTTAGCCAGATATAAGAAACTTAACAAGAGACTTTTATCGCACAGTGTACCTGGACTCTTCCGACGTTGAGTTTTGCCAGTGTTTTCCATGTAGCCGGCGCTGTGAGGCTCTCAGCTGTTCAGTGGTACCCCTTGGTCACGGACAAGCCCTCATCCATGGCCTCTGTGAGTAAACTATAGCGGGCATGTTTATTTTCCGCTTGGTTTCAAGTGAAGCTACCATTTGTGTTGTTTTTTTTGTTGTTTTTTTTTGGTCCCAACTAACACCAGTTGCGGCTCAGACCTGCAATGGGGTTTCTTTTTTTCAGTTAGAATTCATTATTCGAATAGTTAAGTTCTGAACTGAACTTAAAGGGGAACCATTTTATCAGACTGTGGTATTCTGTGTTTTTTATTTAATTAGTTTGGATCAATATTCTGCCTGTGTTGGAACACATCCTAATTTCGATTAATTTTTATCCTATGCCCTAGTGATTTTTTTTATGTTCTAAATTCTTATTTTGACATTAAACTCTTTGAGTTGTGTCCTAATTTTGTTACTACATATATTTTGATTTAAAAGAGACAATTCATCACTCTTAGTGAGTTCAAAATAAACCAGCTCAAATTTTTCTTGTTCCTTGGAGGCACCGCCATAATGAAAAATCTTAAATAGGTATGAAAGGTAAAAACTGATTAGTATTTGTTTCTCCTGTTTACCAGTAATTGTTTGTTAGTGAGGCACTCGCGTTACCACTGTACTGCCATCACCATCTACATAAGCTTTTGATGTCTGAAATAATTACAACATCTTCAAATTTATTAAGTTTACTGAAGTTACGCTCATTAAAATTACACAAATATTTTTAGTTTAAACAACTTTAAACTTGTGTTTTTTTCAGTAAGGAGAACAAATTAGGTTTTACAGTAGAGTTATGTATATTATGTCATTACAACTGACTCAAAACTACCAAGCTTGTTGAGTTGTTTAAACTTGTGATGTACAGCTTTTGAAAACTTTCTTTTGTTTTTTTTGAGGCAATGAGTTTGAATGTTTTTGGGGTTTTTTTTAGAAAAAAGTCAACTTATTGCGTTTTGCAGCGTACAGAACTGGGGATTGAAGAGGGGAGGCAGGACTATAAAAAGTGGTAGAAGAGATTAACTCAAAAGTCCAGTTTAAGACTTTGGAAAGCCGCTCCCGATCAGCTGTTTAATGTGCTCATAGGAGGATAAAACGCTGCATTCACTTCTCCTGCCAGCAGCTCAGGCACAACGGAGAAGCAGAGACAAAAAGAAGGGAAAGAGAAAGCTGAAAAAGAGCGGAGAAAAGACGGACAGCAGTGGGAGGGGGTCTGGACGCGGTACGCCTGGCTGGAGCAAAGCAGCAAGCACTCGTCCAAGCGAACTAACAGGAGCTATCGATCCTTTTTTTTGTTGAGTGTTTTCAACCTGTTGTCTCCCATCGCTCTGTAAGGCCGGCGTTTTGAGAGCCCACCTGAGACCAAGGGCAGCTCATGAGTTTCATCCCTTTTTATTTCTATTTCTTTCCTCCACCCTCCTTTCTCTCTCCCTCACAGTTTCCTGTCTTTTTTTTTTTTTTTTTTTGGCCAAAGATTTGCTTTTGTTCCCTTCCTAGCTTCCTGATGACCTGCTGATTGTCCCCGTCAAGCGGGACAGAACGGATGGCTGCTGGTTGTCTGCCTTGTCTCACTCTGAGTGCACTCGGAGAGGATTTGTTGAAGATTTCGTGACCTTTTCAGGTCCTCTTCTGCGTAACTGGCCCCATTTTGCGGCTCGCTGATACTCTTGTTATGGCCACCTCTGCGGTTAGATTAAATCTTCCTCTGCTTTGTTCCGTTACACTCTCACCGACTGGGTCACACAAAGAAGCCTTCGTGAAGGAGAAAGCAATGGCGCTGGAGCCAACAGACTTCACAGTCAGGTCGCTACACGGTGCCAGGTGATGATTTTTCTACGTTTACCTTCAACAAAAAATAGATCATAAATGTAACATTTTGTAAATAAATTTTCTTAATGGAAACCTCCCAATTTCTAAATTCCAAGAGTTTGAAAGGTGTTTTTTTTTTTTTTTTTTTTGCAAAGCTGTTATGGGTACACCTTTTTTTTTTTTTGGGTTACACAAGTCACGTGATTAACAACCGGATGTTGCCACTTGCGCAGACCGCGAAGAAGACAACAGGAAGTAGTTGGAAGATCATGGTGCTGCGTGTTTTAAATTGTCTTGTAGGGCAGTGGCTTAAATATTTAAATATGTCAGCAGAAAGATGTCATAATTGTTCTTTGGGTTGCAGCAGTTGAAGTAGTAGTTTGTCTTTTAATGAACACCGTACTTTGGCTTCTGCTACAATTTGTTCACTTCTGCTACGTGAACAAATTTATTCACATGGGATTTTAATTGCCTGCGAAGGACTGGCGACCCGTTCAGGGTGTACCCTGCCTCTCACCCGTTGACAGCTGGATATAGGCACCAGCACCCCTCCCGACCCCAACGGGGTAAAGGTGTATGAAAATGGATGGCTGGATTGTAATTGCATTTCTTATTGAATGGAAATCCTGCAGTTGTGGGAACGCAGGTACTGTCCTGCTCTGTAATCCAATTGTGTTTGAGCTTAAAGCCAGACCTTTTCCTGAAGGACTGTCACACAGAGAGCAGAGTTTGTGATTCAGTCAGTTATGACAAATCATAAAGCAGCCCCAGACAACCGACCGGTGGACATCACCAGCTGCCTTAGGGCAAGAGACGGGTCGCCAGGGGCAAAACAGAAACACACAGGACAAACAACCAGGCACACACACTCTCATACCTCCAGGCATTTCAGAGAGGCTAATTAAGTTAACAGTCATGTTTCTGGATAGTGGGAGGTAGACAGAGAACCCAGAGAGAACATGCTAACTGCATGCAGAAAAACCGCAATCTGGGATTCGAACGCAGGATTTTCCTGAAATCATGATCTGGAAAATTGCGTAGATTGTTTGTTTTTTTTAACGTTTCTGCAGCACATTTTTGTCTAATATAAAAATTAGATTGGTCTAAAAAATGTTTTGGGAGGCAACTACTTGTCCACCCTTAGTTAGTTTCAGCTATTTAAGCTAAGGGCTCTGCTTTCCCAGACAAATATCTAATCAAATCAAAATGTATTGCATTTACAGCAATCTCATCTGACCACATTGCTTCACAATAATTACAGCATCATAGATGTTTGATAAAATCAGAAATAAATTAAGTTTGATTAATGAATTTATAGTAAAATAATATGAATCAAATCAGACACACACTTAAATTCAGCTGCAGCAATTTCCCAAAAACTAGAATCAATTACTATTTTTTTTTTTTATTCTAATCTGTTTAATAAGATGATTAAGAGCAGTAAGGTTGACCCAAAACAGTGTACTGTTGGTAGTAGAAAAAAAAAAAAGATATAAAAAATCTTTAACCTCATTCAGACAGTTGCCACAAAAACTGACCAGGGATTAACCATTCAGACAGTGGTCAGAATGTTTCAAATCTCAGGTTAGATTATAATCTTTTAGATGTCAGACTCTACACAAACTGTTAAAATCAGTGGAATTTGAAGTGAATACCTTTATGATGCTTAATTAAAAATACCCATATGCTTTGTTGATAACACCAGCTAGCAGAGGCAGTCTGAATGATCTTTACCAAGAAACTGCACAAATAATTAAAGAAAAAAAGGATGACAGTGCCTACTGAACTTTGATTTCCCATCTAAATAGAATCTGCATTCACTGTGACACAATTAGGACGTTCTTTTAGGTGGAGACTCTATTCTGTAAATGGGACACAGCATGATGGAGAACAAATACCAGTTAGCTGGGGGTTTTTTGTTTGTTTTTTTTTACTTTAAAATGAAAAAGCTAAAGTATTTTACTGCTAAAACACATCAGCTTTTTCTTTCCTGTTTCCGGGATGTAAAAACTGTCAGAACTGCCGGCGTTTTGTGCATTTTGCCATAGGAAATGGAAAAGGAATAAATGTGAAGGAGTAAAAACTTTTGTAAAAAGGTCTGATTTGCTCTTTTCACAACCAATCAGCAATGAAGCTGTTTGCTGTAGGCAATAAAAGGACAAATGTCATTCTCAAAACCTCGTTAGTCTTGCTTGTTAAATTCCAGTTTGAAGTTTGTAATGTCCATTATTGATTTTCACAACTGTTGACCGTACAATGCGTTTGGTTTTTTTAGAAATGTTTTTACAATGCAAAGCACTTTTATAAACTTGATTGATTGACTGCCAAAGTAAAGACCACTGCAAGGCAGCATGGAGGTACTAATTAATTTTAGATCTGAAGCTTAAGCACATGTAGTAATGAAGCAGGACGATGATCCAAAGCGCACCACCAAGGTCATATTTAAAGAACTTTTCAGAGTGGTCACTGAACAAACTCAAACACCCTACAATATGGCCTGGAGCAAAAGAAGGGTGGACCAGAAAGGACTCACTGTCAGTTATTGCTGAAGGTCGATGACTTTTGCAATAACTGTGTGTTGATCAGCACAGCCTTTCCAACAAGTTTCAGTCTAGGTGGTAATTCCTTTTTCACACATAGAAAAATTTCCTTTAGTCTTTTTTAGTATTGACACAAATGATGTTAATTAGATTTTTTTTTTTTAGCTAGCAAACTAATTTATTTTTCTTACAGAAAATGTAGCCTTAGGAGAAATTGTTATTTTTTTTTTTTACATTCTCGATTCGTCCTTCCTGGTCAATAAGAATCGAGTCATCAACGGAAAATGATGAAGAACCGTGACTGAGAAAACACAAGGAAATGAAGGACGGAGACAGGAGGGAAGACAGATGAAGGCGAGAGAGTTAGCGAAAGAAAAGACATTAATGGCGGGGATAAAAATAAGAACAAGGGCGGGTCCTTAGTGTGGCGCTCTCCTCTAGTGCACAGAGGGTCTTTGGAGCAAATCTAAATCCTGATAGTAACTTAAATAGCTATTAAATAAAAAGCCATTTATTACCCCTCGCATAAATCTGTGCAAGCACAGTCTGTTTGATGTGCAATCTTCTTTCTTGCAGTCAAAGTAGTGAACATAAAAAAAAAAAAAAGAGGAAAATAATATTATGGGGGAACATTTAAGGTCACGGAAGTAGAGGTATGAAAACAATCTGTGGAAGTTACTTATGGCACAGAAAGGAAAGCATCTATACTCTGTTCATCATTACATGAATGATGCAGGCTAAAAAAAAGTCACAAGGGTCATTTATCTCTTGAGGAAGGAATACACCACAAGAACTTGCAAACCAATTCTGCCAGAAACCTGCTTAGCAGTCGGGAGAAGGACTAGTTTACGATGAACGATGTCTGCTTTGGTAGAAATCTGATAAGTTTCCATGGTAAAAGCCCAGGATCATCATTTTCCTTGTCATTCCACTGCATGGCTTTGCTAAAGAGAATATTTAGCCCTTGAGAAAAACGTTTATACTATTGCTTTTTGTTAGGTTGTGAAGGCAGGGATCAGCATTCATGGCACCCAAACATTGGCATTTGAAACTGGCTTCTTTGTGACGGCAGTTAATTAAAAAAAGTGTGATTTATATCACTAAGCCCCACACAGTAACAGCATTTAATCATTTCAGATTTACTGAAACGGTGGAGGAAGTAGTAAAAAGTACATTTTTTATAATTCTGTCAGTTTTGTTTCATTTTTTAAAAAAAATTATTAGAATTCATCAAGACAAAAAGACAGCATTCTTACCAGGATTAGATATTTTCCCCCCCCCATAATAAGTGATAAATGACACCATAAGTGCTCAAATCTAATTTCAGATAAGACAATAAAGTGATGGCTGGATGGTGACCGACAAGTCAGTGCCCCAAAAATTACAATAATAATAAAAAAAAACACCATTTGTTAAGGTTTAGCTAACGTTGATTTGTGCGGCTGTCTGGTGACAATAAAGGTCTATTAGAATACACATCAAAGCTATTTCCATTCCATTTATATGGAGCTAACAGCATGCACTGTGACCGTTTTTAATGTACATTTATGGACTAGCCTTTCAACTGTTTAATTTTCTGTTGGATTTACAACTAATACAGAACATTGTGTTTTCTTACAGTACCGAGAATGAAAAATTGGAACTGGTCAAAACTGGAATTAGCAGGTCAGACCTCAAAGAAAATTGGAAATTGGTTCAGTATATCTCTAAACGTAAAAAGAGATGCTGCTTGATGTTGGCTTGTTTTGGTTTAAAAAAATAAATAAAAAATCTCTTTTGAGGCCTATTTTTTACACATAAAAATTTCATGAAGACCTCTTTTTGAGATGAGGTCAGACTTTGCAAACAGCGCATTCATTTTTGGACAATTCTGTTTCCATAAAGGACCCAGCAGCCAAAACATAAATGTCCTCCGCTGAGGAGCCTCGAAGATTTCAAGCACCGCATTTTCACTCATTCTTTTTGATCTGCAGCAACCCTCCGCTGATCAGTGTTTTGCTTGGAACTCATCAGGATGCATGAGGACCTTTTGCTATGAGCAAAGCAAAAAAAAAAAAAGCAAGCTGAGGAACACAAGGTTTCTTTGTTACATAAACACAGCAAAGCTATCCAAACTGGAGCAGCACGCAGCTTTCAGATGAAGAAAATCTCTAACCTTTCCCATCTCGTAGTGATGATGTAGATTTTAGCTAAATCATAAAATAAACCAAATGTGCACAGGACTGCAAATTGTACTGTGGAAAGGAAGCAGTGGTCTCACAGATGGCTGGACATGGTCCTTCATAATTTTCTGCTAAAGAGCAGAAATATTGGATTTATCAATTATAAAAAAAAAAAAAAAAAATCACCATGAGGAAGCAAAGCAGCCTCAGATCGACTCATTAAAACAACCACGTTTTAATGTTAGTATAAGGTTGTTTTTCTCAGGTGCTCTATATAGCCATATTTATATGGTCCCCATTTATATATATGCATAGTTAAAAATTTAGGTTCATTTCAAATTGGAAGACAGCAAGAAAAAGGGAAATAAAAACAGAGAGAAGGATAAAGAGCATACAAGATAACACCTAGAAATCTGCTTCTACACCTGCAGAAAGGGAGAAATAAAACGGAGCTGAGAGACCATATCATATGTAATTGTTGCTAATTCAAGATACATTGAGTGACAACTGCAGCCCAATTATATGTATATATAGTGTGTATCTGTTTGCACCTGAATCCAAACACCTGTGGGTGAGCATGCTTGTGTATATAAGGTTTCTTCCAGCCAACAGGCATCGGGAGTGAGCACCAAACCCTGGAATCCGAGAACCACCATTGCTTTGGCATGTGGGCAGAGGCACAAGCGACTGACAGGGAGTTTGACGGGGGGAAAATAGGCCCCGCATTTGGTGGGAGGCCTGAGATGCTCCAGGAGGGGGGGGGGAAGCCCAAGACCTAAATAGGCACACACAATCACATGTTACTACACTCCTGCGCACATGGACACTCACACCCGTAAACCTGGCATAAATACACGAAAATGGACCGCCTACACACAATCGCACTCCCTGTATACACTTTACTCCCAGGTCCAAGAAGCCCAACCTCTGGATCCAGTAGGTGATCCCTGACGTAACCTTGACCCCCCCGCCCCCATAGACCAGCGACCCCGGACCTGGACAAATAGTCCAAACAAGCCAGCCAACTAGAGTTACCACCGGAACATAACAGTCTCAACCTCTCAATAAACTCCAATCCCAACTCCATGAACTTCCCACCCCACATAATTTCCCCTAATCAGTCACCCCAACCATGACACCAGCTCCCGCTTCCCCAACACACTGTGGACCACCACAAGCACCACACACAGAGATCATTGTTTCGTAGGAAACCTGAGACAGCCCTTTGTGTTCTTCATGGTTTTCACCTTGGCACTCTTCCACAGACGTCATTTTTTGCCCAGTCTCTTTTTTTAAATTATTCCTTGGACCATGATCTCTAATCTTAAGTGAGGCAGTTCTTTAGATGTTATGGGTTGTTTCCAGACCTCCTGCATGGGAAATCGATGTGCTCTTGGACTAATTTTAGTAGGTCGGTCACTGCTGGAAGGGTCCACCGCTGTTTCCCTGTGTTAATCATTTGTGATTAATGCGTCTTGCTGTGGTTTACTGGAGTCTTAAAGCCTTATAAAAGGGTGGTAACTCTCTACAGACATACAGATCTCAATCTCGGTCACCTATCCACAAATGTCTTTACATCAGAGCATGGTGTGTATGAAAAATTGACCAACATATTCGACATGTATTGATTATCTTGATGATGGCACTCATCAAAATGCAATGTTTGTCACTCAATTGTTGGCTGTATGTTTTTATGATATATATAGCACTTGCGTTTGCCTTGGTGCTGAAATGTGCTATACAAATAACATTGATTGATTGCCTATAGATTAGTTAGCCTACTTCCTGATTACAGACAGGTTTTGTTTTAATGAGTAATTGATTCTACAGGTCTAGCTGTAACTATGCCAGAAACGTGTTAAATCAGTCATTCATGATTTAACAAGCGCACAAATATGTTTTCATATACGACTAGGATGGCTTGATTAGCCTTCCTAGTCCCCCCCCTAAATGAATGAAATCAATGCTTGATGTGCACTTTTTGTTTACTGACACTGCCGTTGTCGGACATTAAAAGTTGCTGAATGATGTAAAACAACAGAAGCAGAAGAAATGTGGGAAAAATATCTTTTCACAGCCCTGTCTTTGTCACGATTCGAGAATGAACGATCATTCTTTCCTTGCATGCCAGATATGAGCACAGGGGGATATCTTGTATATAATATTCATCTAACAGTTTTAAAGAGGCGGACTTGTGGAAAGCCTTCTTTGAACTGCATCTCATGAAATATTTACAGTGGGAAGCTCATCTCCCTGGTCGGTAACACCAAATTCAGTGTGCTGTGGCAGGCGCGCATTCGTTAACCGGTTGTAGCTGCTCCTCTCTCTGTGTGCCGGAGACGCCGTATGCAAATGCTGAACTACACAGGACATTTGCATGTAGTATTGGAACAAGAATTCAAGATGTGAGGGATATGAATCACAAAAGAAAAGTCATGTAGGACCAAGTCTGGAAATGCTCTACTGTTCCTTCTTCCGACACCAAACAAGACCCAAAAAGTCCTCTGAATGCATCCCCTCGCTGTTTACGCCAGCAATTTGTGAAAGAGCGGCGTAATAGAGCACGATGAGTGCTCACAAACAGGAAAGTGCGGGAAGCTTTAATAGCCTTATGGCTTTTTTTATTTATTTATTTATTTTTTGTATTGTTTAGATATCAGCCGCATTATAACTCAAATTGTTCTTAATGAGTGCAGGGATCCAAGCATTTGGTTAAGTGCTGCACGCTCTCTCTGAGCTCCTGGTTTCGGAAAAACCGGCGTTCGGCTCAAGTTCTGTTCGCTCGCACCAGGGGAGGAAGGGCGCTCCAGCGAGCATCTTGACTGTAGCGCACCATGTGTCTGTGTGGGAAGAGACTCGAGGAGTCCAGGAACCGATTCCCTCCAAAGGGAATTAAAACCTGATGCGGATTGCAATATTTGCTGGGTTATAGTTTGGGCCATAAATGCAGAGGATTTTGGGAAAGGAGGTGCGTTAAACCAGAGATTAAGCAAAACTAGAGAAGCATTGATGGATAATTAATGCCACTTTTTCCTCTTCCTCCCTCCTCGCCCTTTCCCCCTCCCTCTGTGTTTGTTTCAGTATCTGCTCTGTGCAGCTCTATGACCTTTAGCGAGTGTGTAATTCTAGCACATAGAGGATAATGGTATATGAAAATCCATAGGGTTTGCTGCATGCTGTGCAAACTGCAGACACGAGGCTCAGCTGCTGCTGCTGCTGACAGGCTGAATCGTGACCCCCCCTCATCACCCGTCCTGCCGGAGACACTATTATATCGGCATCAGCCACGCTCCTGTGAGAAGTCCATACAGCCACAGGTTTGCTCATCTTTCTGCTGGAGATAGATTAACCTCGGCAGCTAAGCCTAGCCCTGTGGAATATTTAAGACATTACTCCATTATAAGTGGGCTCATTGTCAAGAAGACTGGCCTTTATTAAAAATCCTTCCCCGAGCAAAGCTCGCACGTTCAGAATGGAAGGAGGCCTTGCAAAAGAATGTTCACATTTCAGTCAATGTCTGTTTTTTTTATTGGGGTTTTATGTGACAGATATTCGCATCTTAACCACATTGAGATTATAGCAGTTCTGCGAAGGCCTCAGAGGTTTGTGGGGAAGCAAACATCAATGTAAAGGCCAAATAGAGCAGAAAGATCAGGCAGGAAGCAGAGTTGGGTTAACAACCCTGCTGTTTTTTTAACAACCAGATTTTCAGACACCCAGACATCTGAAAATGGTAAGAATATGGCACAATGGGTAACCTACCAAATGTAGTTTTCAACCTAAACTAACGGTCCATGCATTGAGAACGTTATTCAGAGAAGTACCTAAAAGGTTCATGGTGGCTCTGGAGGAGCTGGTGACCTCATTTATTCTTGCACTCCACAAATTTTATATTAATTTGAGTTTTATATAAGAGGAGTGTTAGTTCTCTGTAGCCACTGGTTCTTGCAGAGTCATGGGGTTGCTGGTGCCTATCTGAAGCGGTGAGTGGGTAAGAAGTGGGGTACGCCCTGAGTAGGTTGCCTGTAGTGATGGCATAGTTACCTTGAAAAAGTAACTTAGTTAGATTACTGACTGCTTGATTCGGAAAGTAACTAAGTTACATTAAAAGTAACTTTTTTCAGCAGCAGAAAACAACGCTCTGCCACATGTGAAAATCACATTGATCTTTACCAATACTGAATTGTAAGCTGTTTTGTAATGGTAACATCAATAATGTGTCTCCACTTATAAGGTTGAACTGAAGAGGAGATTGTTTAATGGTTACAACAGTACAAAAAAAAAACTTTAGTAATTTGTGCGTGTTTTTGTGTGTTCCAGTATTGTCTAGAAAACTCTAAGAAGGCCCCCATTACTCCCCCCAGCCTCCAGGTTGTGCGTTACGGCCCTGCGTTTGGTGTCACAGCTCACAGAGCTCCTCCTGCTCTGTGCAGCTGAGTTTAGGTTCTGAGTTTAGAACCTAAACTCAGATGGCTGCACAGATTTGTGACTTATCTTAATATTAATAACTATAATGGCGTTTAGTTGCACAACCTTACGAACTCGTTCACTGGTGGCTGTTTTCGCGTTTATTGCGCTGTTCATATTGGTCTCGATGTTTGCAGTTTTCTGGAGCGCAACGTGAAGCTCGACGTCATTCAGAGGTAATATATTAACTTGACATTAACAAAGACACAGCGGGACGGATCATCCGGGAAATGATGGACAGGGAGAGTCTGACTAAAACTAACTGGAAGTCAGACACATTCTGGGTTTTAGGTCTGCTTATTTGCAAGCCCAAAAAGCGCAACCCACGACTCATTAAATCTGCAAGCGACTTTAGAAAAAAAACAAGCCCAAAGCTGCTTAGAATAATTGAACTTGGCGACAGAAACTAAAAATAGTTCCCGATTTGCCAGCAACAAAATGCGCATTCCCCTCTTCCCTCCATTGTTTACGTTTCTGTCGCTGCTGATACTGTCGCATAGAAACGGCGATCACTCCCCAAGACATGTAGAGGAAATAAAATTAAATTACAAAAGAACATAGTAACGCAAAGTGATTTCGATAAGTAACCCTAACCCTAAGTCTGACTACTGGATCTGAAATAGCAACGCGTTACTCATTACTGAAAAAAGTGGTCTGACGTCAGTACCGCGTTACTGACATCACTGGTCGCCTGTTAATCACAGTTCAACACAGGGATAGACGAACATACACACAAACTCAGACCTTGTGAAAACTTAGAGAGGTAGCTGACCTAACTGTCATGGTTTTGGAATGTCGGAGGTAATCGGAGAGACAATGCCGATGCCCAAGGAGAACATGGCAAACTCCATGGAGAAAGACCCCTGACCTGGATGCTACTGCCAACCACGCCACTGTTCAGGCTTTGTCTCCTTCTTTAGAACCTAAACTACCGGACACCTTTGTCAATGAAATTACAGAATGTGATTACCCCTGTGGCAGGGTATTCATGCAGACTCATTAAAGACGCAGTAAGCCTAACACTACTGGAAACTGCAGTTTTAAAAACAGCATTCTAAGATTTCTTTAAAACACAATGGCTACTGCGTCAGTGACACTGTCGTTCAGGCAAATCTATGATTCCCCATGGGGGTCTCAACAGCAGCTATTTCTGCCGCGGAGGTGAAGGAGAATACTGATACAGTTTCTATACTTTGCAGCCATCGATCTGCTGACACACAACACCCGTTTTCCCAATCCTGTCATTAACCCTGCTTTTTCCCCCCTTCCTCCCGTCTCTATCCATCCGTCCACCTTCCTTCCTCCCTGAACCAGTCCCAATGTCGATTTGTCATTTCTAAAAGCCACTGATCTTTGCTAAATGCCTTGGGCCAAACTCGCTGCTGCCTGCGCTCCCTTGGTATCGCTGTTCTAGATCTTTTCGTCCTGCTCGCATCAGCCAGACCACCAGAACGCCGGCGCGTGGCCTTTCCAGTACCATTTTTTCACTCCATAGAAGTGGGCTTATATGCTCTATGTTGTGTCGGGGAGAAGTTGCGGACCCTTGTTTCACTATTGTCAAAAGTGAGCAAGGACATTTAAAACTGCTTTAAATTTAGATTCCAAACACAAACGTTTCTGCATTGAGACAAACGTCTATGACAGAAAAGCTCAGAAGTGTAAGTGATATTACAAGGGCAAGTTAAAGAGGACACTCAATCAAACCTCTCTCCTTTCAGCCTGCTGCCAGTGTCACATTGCACGGGAAGTGAATTATCCCACAGGCCCGGAGAACTGAAAGGGTTACTGCACTCCATTTCAGTTCTGCAAGGGCTCTCAAAAAGGGGGACATCCCTTTACTGAACGAGGCCTCCTGAGTGAAGGGCTTTCTAGGCACCAGAGCAAATTTTAGCTTGTGTCCCAGAACAGCAAACGGCACGAGGGGGGCAAGAACCCCAAAGACACGGTCGCAGCCATGTGCAGAACTCGCTACTCAAAATGAAGATGGTAATTATGCTCTCAGCATCAACTTCCTTCTCTTGTTGCTGGAGGCAATTAGTGGCTTATTTAGGTCAAGGATTGTTCTGTGATAGGAGCGGAGAAAAGAAAGACAGCGGCTCATGTGGATGTCGCAGCATTCGGCAAGACGTGGCACTTCCCGTGTTGTACTTTGAAATGAATCTAATTTGGGCTGAACGATAATATCCCAGATTCTGTAGACACGGCTACCAACATTTGTACTTGACAGTGTCAGAAAGAATCTTTGTTTTCTACTCTGCTTTCAGATTTCTAACAATAAGGATTTATCAACAATATCATATGAAGACATATGAGAAAATTAATCTGGATAAGAATTATATTGCTAAAATTCAACACGTTGTAAAAATTGTTGCATATAGGCCTTATGTCGTTTGGTGTGATGTACCACGGGGGTCTGTGTTCGGACCACAACAATTTATTATTTACAGTGCATTAATGTTAAATGGACTTCACATTTGGTTAATTTGAAGATAAAAACAAATATCTTTGACTTCAGTAAGAAAACTATTTCAGAAATAAGGACAAAATGGAATTTAAAAAAGGAAAACTAATTGTATTTGGTATGGGAACCCACCCAAAAGGAAGCCACTAGGGGGAAACGTGCATACAATTAACATGACAGTTTGGCAGCAGCTGAAAACATTTGCTGTATATTTCATATTCATCATCTTTAAGAGCTACATTAAGTTTAAATTTGCAGCGTATGCAGACAACCAGAAGAAGTCTGTTTTCTTCTTCCCATTGTGAATCCTTTCCACAATGTGAAGTTTTGGTAAAGGAGGAATTAAAACAAAACTCCAGATCGCTGACACTGACGTTAATCAGTCAGGAAGGAGACACAAAGCCATTTCTAGGCATAAGTATTATTATTATTATTTATTTATTATTTTAAATCTTTCCAATGAGTTTGCAACAAAACAATTATCCACAAGTAAGCCAAAGGGTACAGGGTGGCCTCCGTGCCGCCCCGTGTTTGAAATATGCACAAAGTGATCCATAGTAGAAGTAGAAAGTGACTGACTGGGCGGCGCCGATGAGTGGGAGGCAGATGGGTGAGGCAGAAGCATCCTCGTTTTCCAGCTGCTTGCTGGCACAAACACTAACACAAGGTTATGACTCCTCTTCCAGTTATTATCCTTGCCCTCATGCTTTTCCGCTTCATTTCCCCCACTCATTATTTGCATCTCGCGTCTTTTTGGGATTTTTTTTTTTTGCTAATGATCCATCAAAAGCAAACCAAGCACCCCTGGCTGTCGATCTCATTTTCCCTGCTGCCATGTACGTCTTGGCTGTATTCCACCCTGCCCCCGACATATGGTGATCACACCTCCTTCTGAAATGTGCGACACATAAAAGAGAAGGCAACGACTGAATCAAATGGAGAAATCTCTCTCTGCTTCTGGCAGTTCCTAGACTCGCAGCGCGTGTGCCGTATTGCCTCGTTTCATCTAAAGATACAGCGCTTTACAGTCGTTAGCATGTAGCTTGTGCCTTATATTTTGTCGTGTTGCACGCAGAGGTTTTTATGAATTTTATTCAGATTGTATGTCATAGACTAAAAGGAAAGAGGTGCGTTTCTGGAATATAAAAGAGTTAGAAGATAGTTTGCATTTTTAAGAAACTTTGTCAGATTTCTTAAGACTAGAAATCTAAAAAGTTAGCTTCACATTGTTAGTAAATTCCTTTTTTGTCTTGTCACTCTGATGTGCTAAACTAATATTAGTCATATTAAACAAATTTGAACATGCATTCCGATGAGTCTTATTTGTCAGATTAAAAGTACCTTTTGAAAATTGAGAACCTTTAAGCAGGTATTAAGCTTACTTATTAAACCCACATTTCTATATAATTTTTTATTCTTCTGGTGTAATATAATTTTCACGTCTTCATGAACTATATGCAGAAAATCATCATAGTTGACAGAAATAAAGGCTTTCAAACATCCATCTGTGTATAATTACTCTATCATGTGTTTCACAGTGATAAAGCTCCTGGAATAAATGGACTTTTCAATAATAATCCCATTTATTTAATGGGTCTGTACATTCTCCCACATAAGACGAAAATATAAGTAGCTCCTCCACCATGGGTCACTTGGCTACATTTCTGATTAAAGGGGCATTATTAGGTATTTTCCAGACACTTGGCCATTTTAAAGTTACAATGAAGTAATTGTCACCTTCAGTTGTTGTAAAACATAGAGTATATTTTTAAAAATGACTTCAGATTGGGTCTCTGCCTTTAAAAACTCCTGCTCGTTCTGAAACTCCACTTTCAGGAAGTTATCACAACATCATTCCTCTGTCAAGGGTTTAACAATGTTTTTACCACTGACGAGCAGCTCCTATAATGAGCACAGCAGATGGTGCCATTCCACTGGGTGTTTGCTAATTGCTTCTGGCTAGTTTGAAGGAGCTGAGTGGGAGAATCACTCTGGGTGCTGTTCTGAGGCGGAAGCGCAGAAGCTTGAAAAGTGGACCTCAAAGGTCCACCCAGATGCTTTGCTCAGTGCAATGGTTGCCACGGGAGACTCAAGGATTTCTCAAACATGCCTCAAAAAATTAAGGCAACAGTCCAGGTATTGTTTTGATGAGGAGATAACACACCATGATGTTGTTTTTACATAATACTGCCCCTTTAATGCTTTTAGTAGGCCAGTAGATTTGTAAATGTATGATTGATTCTATTTTAAATTGAGGGATGGAACAATCAAACCTTGGAATACTGTTTAGAGCTGATTCTAACGAAGTTACTTAGGGGTCTGAATCACTTTTCTAATTTTTATTTGTAAAGTATTTGATCAAAACAAGGCTTTCCTTTCCCTCTACTTTACACTTAAGTGCTAGTCTGTTTTATTTTCTCACATGTAGTCCTAATAAAATACCTTCTTTGGTTGTAAGGTTAAAAAAAAACATCTGTATGAATACTGTTTCACTGTGCGCACTGCTCTCTGCGTGTCTTTAGATCAGATCTTGTTATCGTTACAAAATGCAAAGCTGCCCCGAGCAGCAGATCCACAAATCCCTTCAGCGTGTCACACTTGGCGATTACGTCGATTTGGACTCTAGAGCTGCATTCCCGCGTCGCAGGAATGCCGTGTGTTCAGAAGGGGCGGGGTGAGGAGAAAGCTGCCGTCAGAAAGTCATGATTTCGAAATAAAGCTAAGAACATTGCTTACATAAAGAGGATTTAGCCTCATCTTCGTGTTCTCACAAGCCGGATCGCCACTGCTTGTTCCCGCAGAACCTCTCCGGATCAGTGCATGTGCACATGTGTGCTTCCTCGGCTCAGACGAAGAAGCTTCAAATGATGAACAGTGAAACTACCCCCTGGCTTTTGTCACGGAGACTCAGCCAACTCAGCCAGAATTTCCCCTTCACCATCTCCCCGTGTTGAGCTGACGGAGGAGCGATGGAGATCTCCCACAATGCAGCGCTGTGGCTTGCATCGTGGTGGAAGATTTTACTCTGGGGCTCTGATGCAGAGATCACACACTCGAGCAGCTCTTTGCTTTTTGCTCTCAGGCTCTCTTGTTCTGCCACTTGACGTTATTGCTGTTCACACATCAGTCCGCTGTTACAGAGCATAACGTCACCTCCTCACAGGTTAGCACCTACTCTTACTCTCCTGTTTTCACCGTGAGGGCATTTCCACTGAGTGTTTGATAAAAGTATGGCGTCTTGGTATGAAGGTCTTTATGACCAAAACCTCTGCTATATGAACCTAAACTTATATGATCATAGTCTAAACCCCTTAAGCTTGGTTTGTGCTTGATGCATGTATATTTTAAATACAACATTTGCAGCACTTACACCAGTGACATGTGGTGAGGGTCGTAGCTGGTGAGGCACTGACTTAATCATAATCAGATTTACAAAGATAGACCCCCGGCATGTGGACAACGCTGGAGGGCAAAAAGACAATTCTTCTACATGTCATGCAGAGCCGCGCGGTTGCCGTAGAATAATTCCGTTACCGCAATCAAACTAGGACGTGTAGATATTATTAATTTCGTTCTGAGCTCCGCAGCAAAGGGAGAAACCGTTAAAGTACAACTCAAAACCACTTCTTTCTCGCTCTCGCTCATCAGCGCAGCTATGGCAGACTCGTTGCCATAGCAACTGACAACAACGCCACTAAAAAGAAAAACACTCAGATATTTCCCACACAAAGAAATATCTGTTGCAGTAGTATGGTTTTAGCCTTAATGGTTATTTTGGGATTATTAATAAGTGATTGCTGTGGTAAGAGGAGAAAACCATATGTAACCCAGTCAAAAGGCTGTCACCAAAAGTCAAAACCCAGTCATCAAAAGGCTCTCACGGTTGCTAAGATTTTAGTGGAGAAATATTTTGTGCATTATGGACTTCCCACACGTATTCACTCCGATCAAGGGAGGGACTTTGAGTCTCGACTAATCAAAGAACTGTTGACGTTATTGGGCATTAAAAAATCTCGGACAACCCCATACCACCCACAAGGTGATCCGCAGCCAGAGAGATTTAATAGGACTTTGCTATCCATGCTGGGAACGTTGAATCAAGAAAAGAAAAGACAATGGAGCCAGTATGTTGTTCACTTAGTGCAGGGGTGTCAAAGTCAAATGGACGGAGGGCCAAATAAAAAATTTAGCTACAAGCCGAGGGCCGGACTCGAATATTCATTGAAATTTTTTTAAATGACGCATATAGTCTAGTGCAGCGTAAATTTCAAGATCGAACGGTGCGTGCGTCGCGTTGTGAAGGTCGAGCAGAAGTGCGGCGCGTTGTGAAGATCGAGCAGGCGAAGTGCGTCGGCGTTGTGAGGATGCGCTGCATCTCGCATTTTTTCAGACGGGGTGCCGGCTTGCTGCGGGCCGGTTCTAATGATACATCAAGATCATCCCAGGGGCCGTAGAAAATCTTCTCGCGGGCCGGATGTGGCCCGCGGGCCTTGACTCTGACATATGTGACTTAGTGCACGCTTATAACAGCACCAAATGTGATGCAACTGGATTTTCTCCATATTTTCTCATGTTTGGGCGAGAAGCAAAACTCCCAGTGGATGTGTGCTTTGGGACACCCCTGGATGAAGAGGGAGACCGTCGGCATTCCTCTTATGTTGCAAAGTTAAAAGATAACCTGCAAAGAGCTTATGAGATGGCAACTGAAGCAGCCAACAAACTGCATCTGCGTAACAAAAAAGCATATGACAGAAGAGTTGGGTTTCATCATTTGGAACCTGGTGACAAAGTTTTGATGAAAAATCTTGGATTAAAAGGGAAACACAAGCTTGAGAACCGCTGGTGTGATATTCCCTATGTGGTTGTGGAGAAGATGCCAAACCTGCCTGTGTATAAAGTGAAACCACAGAATGGAAAAGGGAAGTTCAAAACTATGCACAGAGACAACCTCTTGCCCATAGGAGACTATGTGCGTATGCCCATGGTGGATAATCTTCCAGAAGTTCACCCAAACTTACCAACAAGAGCACAAAGACGAACTACATATAAGAGACACAACAACGATCATTCAGTACAGGTGGCACCCGAGGAATCAACTGAGTCATCTGACTTTGAGTGGGAGTTACCACACCGACCATACCGGACTTATCTGGAGGGAATACTCCAGGAACACAACAATAGACGTGCACCACAAGAGCCTACTGTTCACGAGTCAGAGTCAGAGTCAGAGTTGGAGTCAGAACCTGAACCTGTCTCTAGTGAAGATGACCGGCCATGTCCAAGTAGTTCTAACAGCAGAATGAGTCATGCACATTCAAGACCAAAACGCACCATTAAACCAGTAGTGAGACTTACTTATGATGAACCTGGCAAAGCTAGTGATCAACCCCTCACTATCGTTCATAGGGGTGTTGTCATAAAAATACAGAGCTAAAAAGTGGTTAAAACTGCCCTTCCCATTGTTGAGTTATCCAAATGTTCATAAAGTCTGTTGGGGACACCAGACATTTAGAGGGGGGAAGGTGTAACCCAGTCCAAAATAAGAGTATTTTGTATTGAGTTAAGTTCATGGAAGGAATAATAATTTAGAATGTGTTAAGCATGTTTGCTTAAATATGTTAAAATTGTTATAAATATGTGTTAGCAAAAAGAAATGTATTTAAAACCGTTTTATAGGAAAGTAATCTTCACCATATTTTATTTTGAAGGGCTTATGTTTGTAAGAGGAAGTGGGGTAGAACAAAGCAATTTCATTGGTCCATGGTTGGCTGAGGGTCAGCAGGAAAAGAAAACAGAGGGAAAAACAAGAGAAGAGAGATAGAAAACCGCGCTGGAAAATGTGGCAGAGTTAATGAGAAACGAGTGTTTTTGTAGCTATT
Source organism: Gambusia affinis (assembly GCF_019740435.1). NCBI lineage: Eukaryota > Metazoa > Chordata > Actinopteri > Cyprinodontiformes > Poeciliidae > Gambusia > Gambusia affinis. Next base: position 21,945,622 of record NC_057881.1, read on the forward strand.
TAGGTTCTCAACTCGACAGTCTATTTATAAATATCAACTCTACACTTTTGTTTGTAGCTACTGTGATCATTCCAAACCGGAATTCGCTGTACAGTAGGTGCAAGTAATATGTAATGCTCGCTAGCGCATTAGCCTAATAGCATTCATTAGCACAATGAATGGACACTGAGTACTGTGAGCTAACTCGGCTAACAGAAGACTAATGTTTCCGTCATGGGAGCGTTACAGAACTGAGCCTAGTGCAAAGAGATGAGCTTACATTGAGTCTGTGACTGTGCTGGAGGACTGTGTCTGCGCTGGATTTTCTTCCTGTTTTCCTGAATCCTGTGAAGGAGCTGAAGACATCTTGCCAACCGGACTAAGGACAAGTTTAATTTCAAGAAGGTTCAAGGTTTTCTCTGGAGTAAGGTACCAAATTCCACGCTTCATCATCACATCAGGCCTGCAACGGGTTTATTTTTTTGGGACTATATTTCAGTTAATTATTGCCGGCTTAGGTGAACATTTAAGTGTGGGCCCACATTGAAAACAGGTTTGAAACCAAAAGTGTTTTTTTGTGAACTTATTATTGTGTTCAATATATGTTCAAAATCTCATACAGGTGTGTGTTTGATTTATTGTAGAATAGTATTTGAAGTTTATTATTTTTGGTCAAAGCTATATTATTGAGTGACGAGAATAGAAAAGTACTGGAGTATTATTATCCTAAAGTGAAACTTAAACAAAGGTTTAAACACGAGAGTGTTATTATTTATAAGTTAATGGGTTTAATGAACTCAGGGGCCCTTACCCACTTCATTGCGGTATAATTGGGCTACACATAAACATATCGCTGCACTTGACTTCACTGTGTGGCTAGCTCGCTGCTACTGTCTCTTACTCTGCGGTTGTGGAGTCACAATGTTTGGGATCATGAGCGCCCCCTGCCATGAGGTAGGAGAACTGCCTGCCTCACCTCGAATCTGTTCTCTGCTGTTTCTGATCGCTCCTCAGCACACGAAACACGTTACACACACAGTTGGTGTCAAAAAAACACTGTACATTGTATTATATAAGCTAAATTATGGAAAATCAGTTACTACATTAAATGTTTTTTAACCATTTTATTGGCGACGTACATGAAAGGAGGATCATGCTCTCATAGAGTGGCAGCCAATGCGGTTAGTGAGAGGTTGATCAATCCCAGGTGAGGTTCAGCTCGCTGCTGCCTTCTTCCAAGCATTTGAATGGGAAAATGCGAAAATTCAGTGATTTTGAAGAAAAAATTATCAAAATCGGTTAAGCTAAATGAAACATAGGTACTTTATAGTACAAACCACAGGGTGAAAATAGCAATATAAATTACTTTATCATTATATATTATTTTGTCATGATGGCAGGTGAGGCTATGGTACGTCACAAAAACAGAACGCAGTCATTAATCACATCCCACTGATGAGGCTCTCAGTCAGGACGCATGAAAGAAGCTGGAGAGCCGTATTTACAGTTTCGCTTTCAATCAGAGAAAGAAAGAGAAAAAAAAAAAATCTCTTTCACAAGCAAGGCCAAAGCGCAGAAGCGTTATTGCACTTCACGTTACAAGAGCGTCACGCTGCGACCTGAGAGGCAGACACGAGAATGAGAGGCACATTCACTGCAACTGGGGAAACTCCGCTGCTCTTTTTGCTCGTGGCTCGGCCAGGGGGAAGAAAAAAAAGAAGGCTGCGCCGTGCGATTGCAGCAGCGGCCCGGAGAAATGAGTCTGCAGTCATTAAGGCTGCTTGTAAATGCATCCGAGCCAGCCGGCGCCAGATCGATTTTGCTATTTCTGATTGGCCCTCTGTTATTACCCTTAGAGGGTGACAGCGCGGGGAGTGGCTGGGAGGAGCGGGGAGGCAAAACGGACTCTAATTGATGCTGTCACTGGTTTAATTTTTGTTTCTTCCACCTGGAACATTCTGTCTGGTCTTTCTCAATCTTGAGATGGATACAGACATAAAGAAATGGGAAATGTGAGGTCAGCATCCACCTGGGATGTCTATGTCACAGCTGGTGAATATTTATCATGCACATTGGCAAAGTTGAAGGATACTGATTGGTGGAGGAGGAAAGTATAATGTTCATTTTTATCACCCTCTTCCCCTTTACCTTTATATGTCTTAAGAAAATCCATCCTAACTACCCTTGAGCTGTCTGGTAGACTCAGTTTGATTCAAGACCAAAGTTTCAAACGATCCAAACTCTTTGAAAAACCTGTTCCCCTCCTCACTTGTGGCGAAGGAAATGACCCAAAAACCTCTGAAAAAGCGACGAGCGCAACTTCCTTCTTTGCAAAAATGTCAACAAAAATGGAGTGGCATTGGATTTTAGCGGTTGTAGGATTTCTCTTTTGTCATTGGCTAAAGATAACGAACCATTTATTCCTCTAGCTAGCGCTACACAAAATTTTAATTTTAAGTTAACTTTTATCATGTTGGAGGGGAGAGAGAAAGAAAATGCAAATTAGCTGTGTTTCTGATTATATAATCAGTAAAATTCCCAAATTTCCAGTGATATATATGTATATAAGTGATGGAGTGTCAATAGTTTCTCCAGGAATCTGAGAATTTCTTGCATACTCTTTAGGAGTGTGAGAGAGATCTGGATCAAGAGAAATCTTCCTGAGTAGTAAAGTGTCAGTGGGACAGGAGATGCTTTTATATCTAAAGGAACAGAACTAAATGAGCCCCTTTTTTCTTTCTGAAACTGCCTCAAAGACCAAGTGAGAGAGAAAAACAGAAGAAAGCCACCATTTAGAGGTATGGGAAGACGTGAGGATCAAGTGCTAGAGGTACAGGAGAATTATGATCTCAGCAGAGGTGTTGGTCGAAGTGTATTCTCAGCCACTCCCTTTGTAACCAATGCAGAGGTGTGTTCAATAACAGAACACACACACACACACGCATACACCTTCTCCCCCCCCCCTCGGCATCATTAACCACAGAGCATGCAGAGCTCTGGGAGTAATTGGCTGCCCTCTCAGCCTCCTAATGGCTGCGGGAGGAGAAGATCGGCGGCTAGCTAGCGCGATTACTGTTACTTATTAAATCTTCGGCTCCAAACTTCTCATTACCTCCTTTCTTTTTGATTTCCCCTCATTCCCTTCTGTTTCAAACATCCAGGTCTGTGCTGCTCAACCTCCATGTCTCGTTTGCTTCGCGGAACAGCAGACAGCTGCAGTCTGATGGTGAACTGGGAACTGAATGATAATACCTGGTTTTTGTCAGGATGATTCACTCAAGAGCAAATTCTCTGTGGTAATGCATTTCCACTCTCAAGTTTCTTCTGCTTTTCCTGTTTTTTTTTTTTTGGTTTTTTTTTTGGTTTTTTTAGCACTTAATGCTTTCAGAGCATCAAAGAGAGTTGAATATCAAACCAAGGTTACTTGGCCACAAGTGGAAAAAATAATTAGCCTGTTTGTACCACACTTGGTATCAAAAACAACAGAGTGTCATTTATTCACAGTGTTATGGAGGAAATGTGGCCCCTTAATTTCTTGCAGGACAGTTTAATTCAGCTGCACTGGAAGGAATTTAAGAATGAACTCCATTTAAGGACATTCCACTGCATCTCAATTACTGTGGACTTTAACTAGGCCTTACAAGGGCGCCAATTTTGAAGCAGCATTCAGCTTCTACGCACCAAAACCACGTAGACGTTTTGCCGTTTTCTGAAAGAAACTTCCAGAAAACGGCAAACCTTCCAAAACACTGAGTTCCTTTAAATCAAGGCTAAACCCCCACCTGCTTAGAGTTGCCTTTGATTCAGAACTACAATATTGATCAGTATATTTCATGTATAATTGATTGATGCTATGTGACACATTGGTTAGTGTTATGTTTTAGGGATGTAAAGCACTTTGAACTGCCTCATTGCTGAAATGTGCTTAACAAATAAACCTGTCTAACTCGACTCAATTTGTATTATTATTTTCAATCATTCAGAGTCGGAGTTGCAAAAATATCACCTCTCTCAAATAGGAAAGGCGGTAACAGTAAAAAAGCAACTTATCTTGGAATTTTTAAACTATAAGAAACGGAGTCATGAGGAGAGTTATAGCAATGCCTTTTTAACAAGTCATTACGTTTCTCGTTCAAGAGATATACTTTCTTGTCATGCCATAGAAAACTAGTCTTGTTTTATTGAGAAATGAGTTTTATATCTCGCTACAATGAGAAACTTTCTCTTAATGAATTTTGCATCTTGTTGAAACGTAAAACTTTCTCCTTATGGGATTCTGCTTCTGAATTTAGCTCCAATCTGTGACAGTTAAACACTTTAGTGCAAAGGCCAATCAAGCTTACTTGTATGGCACATTTTGGCAGCAAGGCAATCCAAAGTGCTTTACGCCATAAAAACGCAAAAATTTCATGGTTAAATCCATTACAGGAAGTTGTCCAAGCAAAGCGACTCCAAACCATGATGCAAGCACCACCATGTTTGACTGGTCATGTTCTTATTCCGAAGCTCCAACAAATAAATCTACTTTTGCCTCATTAGTCCTCGCAACCTTTTTTAAAAAATTTCAATTCTTGAGGTTTTTCCCAAACCTGAGATAGACAGTCTTTTGATTCTCTTACAGCTTCCCCCCCAAATAAAAACTCTGTGTCTGATATAACAATTTGTCTCATGATCTAAATGTTAATTTAAGCTTGATTAAGAAAAAATAAATAGAAAAGCAAATTCTGTGGAGGGTAAATGCTTTTTACTGCCCCGTAAATTCTCCGCTGGCTCCAAGCTAATCCTAATCCAAGCCTCGCCTCGGGCTGATTGGAAGAATTTGGGATTGGGAGTGTTCTTTTCTGCTCTGAATCATCCAGCCCCTGCAGAGCTTTCACTCTCTCAGTCTAACACCGGGATGGCCGGGCGTCTGACAGGGCAGGAGTTGCCCCCTGACAGGGAGGGTCAGACCGGATTACTGCGAAACACAGACCTCAGATGAACTCCTGATAGCCACACGCCACTCATTTCAACGTGTGTGAAAATACAATATTTCTGATAACCAGACCTGTCACGATAACACATTTCGCTGGATGATAAATTGCTTGAGTATTTATTGCGATAAACAATAATATTGTCGTTTCTAAATCATTTTCAAGTGATACATCGACAACAGCATAATAACACAAATTTGGCCTCTGACGGTTCAATAAACTTTAATTTTGTAAAGAGCACTGGAACTGGAAGACATTTTAAATATTGAAAATAAAACACAACAGCCAAACAAACAAGAAAAAGACACAGCTGAAACAGTGATAAAGTATATTATTGTTAAGTGTCGGTAAACAAAATTGCCCTTTTTTAGTAAAGATTTTATGATGTGGTACACAAACCACCATACTGAGATTGATCATTTTGGTTGTATTAATATAAATATGAATGCTTTCCATTTCAGTCGCTTTGAGCAACATTTTGAGCTTTAACCAACTGCGATTATAAACGGAATTTGATTGCGTTTTATCATACAAGATCAAATTAGAATCTATGCAGTAAAATTTGAATCGGCAAATTTGACTGGATTGATGTGATTATGTAAATCAAATGCTGCGACCGAACACAATTTGAGCGTCGGGGCATCTGGTTTAGATTTTATGTGGAGGCGCGTCTGGGGCATGTCAAAGTCTCGTGGCTCATTTCGCGTTTGAAGCGAAATGGTTTGGAGCATTCGACGCGTGTCCAACCTGGCCGACGCCAGAGTTGGAAAATCTGAACTTTTGCTAGCTACCAAACTCACATCAGTTTCAAATTATATGGCGAATTCAAGCATGTGTAGAGGTGCCTGACGACATCCTCTTGCTTTTAGTAATTTAGTAATACACTCTCAATATTTCAATCGGCATTATTCAAGACCAAAATGTCAATCGTTTGACTTCAAAGTGCACAATTAAAGTCTTTTACCAGTTTGGCTTAACTTTCAAGGATCCATGACAGGACAAACTGTGTCATCTGTCTCTCAGTTTTACATACAAACATATCAAGTGAAGTGAAGTGAAGTGAAAGAGGCATAGGATGTGAACGGGACTGCAAATACTGGATATTGGCAGGAAATGGGAAGCAAACCACAGCATCACTTTGATGAGAATGTGACTACTCACTGTTTGCTAATTGACAAGTGATATAACTCAGCGGAAAAAGAAAAGCTTCCATTTCCCCTCTGTTCTGTGCTGCCATTGGTCCAAACATCTGCTGCACTTTGCAGAGTCGTTTGTACACCTTACACCTTTATGCATTTTTCTTATAGTCTGTTTTATTGGATCTTTATGCATAAAGACAAAACGGTGCATACTGATGAACTAAAAGGGAAAATGTTAAAATGGACTGAGTTCATAGTCATACTGACCATTCTCTGTTTGTGCTCACACAGTCATAGACCATAACTTGGGGCTAAGTGCCTTGCCCAGGGGCACATCAATGGATGGATGGGATGTAGGAGCTGGAATTGCACCCACAGTCTCCCAATTGCAAGATGACCACTTTACTCACTGAACCACAGTTATAAATAAAATCTGAAACATATGGCATGCAAATTTTATATTCTGCCCCCTTGACTTTGATACTCCCAACAATTAGCCACACTAATAGTTGACTCAAAAGTCTGACTTGTATGCTAAGAGTGTCAGGAATAAGTTTAATGTTAAAAGAAAGCCATAGAAAGTGATTTTACCGTGTAATAACTATGCAGGACTACATTCAAGCGCATGCCATAATTGTCACTTTTGTTGTAGAAAAGCTCTGAAAGCCATGCACCCTTTTCCTTCTACCGTTATGCGTTACTTTGTGTTGGTCAATCACATCAAATCCCAATAAAATTCATTTCAGGGTAAGATTTTATTCCATTGCACCGTTGTTGCCAGTGTTTAATGCTTTTCCAATTAAAACAGCTTCAGAGTTATCACTGGAGAAGACTTGGCCCTTATGTTGTTTCTGAACTCCTGAAAATATGGAAAAACAAAGATTTTCACAATCATAGCAACAATCTTATCCCCTGTGCAAATCAACAGCAGTATAATGTAGGTTAGAAAAAGGAGCTCTGAGATGTTGTGCCTCTGTCTGTGGTCACGTGACAAGAATGAATCCTGGTTTCAAAGTCACTTTGGTACTTATGTATTCAACGCATGCTAGTAGACGGGGCAGCGTGTCAAGATTTCTGGCAGCGTCATATGAAACCAAGGTCGCTTATATGAGAAGAGCTGCATTGGTCATGTTAATGTGACAGCGTAGAGAACGGGACACAGATAGAAAGGCATTGTACACACAGCAGAAAAGCCAAACTGAGTCCCTCATTGACGCACCTTAACCACGACATCTGTTGTGTTTGTGGGGTATGATGCCTCCTTGTTGAAATCTCCTCTGGTGTGTAGCATACAAGCAGAAGGAAGGCTTTGCGTGCGTACGCGCTTATGAGTCTAAGTGACACAGAGAGTAGTGCTCCAGCGCACATTTATCCTCTTATGTAACAACTAGACAAGCATAAGCACATGCGGCCTGAACGACGCCTCAACCCAACGAAGCATAGGCGGGGTTTACTTTACAGAGTCCTGCCTGATTTGAACGTGTTTGAGCATCTCTCTGCAGCGCGCTACGTCAGTTTTGTGAGAGGAAGGCCCCACGCCTTGACGTTCCCATTAACCCGGAGTCAAACGAGTTGGCTGCTCACTTCACCATCACCCTGCTGTAGCGATTGAGACTCTGACTCCTCTTTAAAACGACTAAACAGATGACTTTCAGCGCTAATTCCACTTGCCTGTGCATGACGCAAAACCTGACAGAAACTTGTTCAATCCCAGAGGATTATACACGGAAGGCGTGCAACAGCTGGGTGGCATTTAGGAGAAGAAGATGTTCAGGGCAAATGTATCGCGCTATCAACGCAGCGTGGCAGACGTAGAGTCAGGCTTGTTAAGTTGCAGGTCGTGAGCGCTTCCCTGGCAGCTGATAATCTAAAGATGCACTGTTGTATGTCTCAGATGAGGTGGGGAGTATGGGACTCCTGACTCTTATCTTGTTTCCCTAGCTCTTAAACCTGCTGTCAATCACTAGGAGAGTCTCATTTTTCTTATCTATGACGAGGATAAAATGACTCAGGAGAACATCTATGAGTATCGATGCGTCAATATGAAAATTTGGGCTGATATCAAAGCCTCTATTACCATTACTGAAATAACTGATACTGATATTGGCTACATATTTCTTACTCTTTTGACATCATGAAAAAATCACACCATTGACATTGCTTTTCTTCTCCAGTTAACCCTCCCAATCCAGCACTGCATCACTATCACTGCATTAAAGCCAAACAAATACCACAAAAAACATATTCCTTGAAACACAACATGATGGATGTAAGCATCAGTTGTTTTTGTGATTTTGGGATCTGATGGTGGAGAAACCACCACCGTTTCTCCACTGTCTGACCGTGATATCTGCTGTGCTCCTTCTGAGTGTTGTGCTAAGGAGGGTTAAATAGGTTTTTGTATAGCAAAGATAGGTTAAAAAGCATTTTTTGTGAAACAATTGAAACCACACTGGTGATATATTATGGGTTGTATGTGAAAACAATGGTAGTCTGAGCTCAGGTGTCTCTTTTTCTTTTCTTTTTTTTTTATCACAGAACTCCATAACCTCTCTGTATCTGCCTACAGGTATAGAAACAACTAGAAACTTCATAAAACAAGTCACAAATAAGTGATAAAAAAATGTTGGACAATTTATTTTTATGAATTCAACTGAGGGGAATTGAGCTTCAACGAGCCGATATTCATAAGCCTAGCAGTGGCTACATGAGGCAGAATGCTAGCTAGCACGAATAGCTGTAAGAGCAACCTTCTGCATAAGACAATAATTTGTATCGACAACATGAGTGACACTAATATGAGCACACATGTCTGTCAATGAAGAATAGTGTATGGCTTGTGGTTTACAACTTTACATATAAGGGAGCCACACCATCAGCCAATCACAGTCACGCCATTTTCGTCCAATCAGAGCATTACTTGCAAATACTGGCTAAATAACAACCAATCAGAACCAGCAGATCAAACAACTTAATGGCAGAGATTAGTAAACAAATGTTAAGATATTTAGGAAAACAGAAAAAAACTTAATACAAGCCATATATATATATAATTAATTTAATTTTTTAGAATAGGGCACCAAAACTGGCACTAGCCCTGTGGCCCTCATCCTTTTAAATCCGGCCCTGTATATAACCACATAGCTTATATATATTTGAACTTGCATAAATACATATATTTTTATTTTGTAACAAAGTCATGCTGTCTATTTCTCTCTGTTAAGATGAAGTAGAATTCAGCTCTAGAGTAGAAAGGTGGCAGATCCGCAGCATCTTGTCCCATGTTCAGATCATTCATAAAAAACTGCAGGCCCACTCTGCTCCCGTGTTATTGTCTCTGCCAAATGAAGGAGTTGTCCGCACTTAACACTAAGCCGCACTGAAACACGAAGCACGTGTTTTAATATGGTGAGGTGACCCCGAGAGGCAGCACGGGACTGTTTTTTTTTATCCCCCCCCACCCCCCATTTTTTTCTTTTCCTCTTTTTGTCGTTACGCAGCCCGGGGACGCACATTTCTTCCCCCTCCGCGGGTAAACAAAAGCGTCTCCGTTTCCACTCTCCGATCTCCTTCTGTCCCGGTAACCGGTGTTATTACTATTGCAAAAACGGAACAGATTAACGTTGAGCGCTTTTCCTTACCGGTTGTTGCGACGGGGCTCTGGAGCGGGAGGGTCTCCCCTGCTGCGTGGAGGGATGCTCGGCTCGCACCGGACGCTTTCCTCCGGGACCGAATAATAGTAATAAAAACCAGATCTCCTTATCGCTCACACACACACACTCACAGACGTACTGCAACACACGTCCCAGTAGCTATATAGGGTGTGTATATGTCTGTGGAGCTACAGCAGCCGAAGCCTGCAGAGCATGTTACCGTGCAGGCAGCCGTGATGGTGCTGCTGTAGCTGCTGGGGCGCTCGCTCTCCTCCAGAGGCAGAGACCGGGACAACAGCGCGGAGGAGCGGGACGTGGAGGACAGCAGCACTGTTGGTTGGAGTGATGTGCGCCGTCGGAGTGGATTTAAAATGAGGGGAGGAGGATGGTGGGGTGGAGACTGTGTGGCCGGGATTGCGTGGTAGGGGTTTAATTAGATAGCGCTGCGCCTATTGGCACCGACGATGCGCAAAGCCCTCCTTCTCCTCCTCCTCCTCCTCCCACCCGCGTCTCCTTTTCCAGATGGGTGTGTGGCACCGGCGCACAGTGATAGTAAGCCACGCTGGGTCTGTTATACTGTTATTTACTACATCTGTCTCTCGTCGCTGATTGGGGATCAGATGTTAAAATAGCGCCCCTGCTCTATAAAGTCTATTATTGCCAGATGAGTCTGGGTTGCGGTGACGCGTTAGTCAGGTAGGATCAGTGGAGAAGAATTCATAGCTATTAAAAAGCGAATTTCGTAGAAAGAGTAATTGTAGATGGGAGATAAGAAGGGGGTGGGTTAAAATGTAAATCTTTGCTAAAAAACATAATAATAATAAAAGATAATGACATTTTGCTTTATAATTCAAAAATTTGCTAAAGAAATGCTGGTATTTTGATTCATCTCAGAAATTTTCTAGAAATAAAAGGGAAATTTCTGAGACTCAGAAACTCACTTTTCTTTTTCTCAAAAGAGGAAAAGAAAAAAAAAGGTGTTTTTTTGGGTGAAAACTTACTCCTGTCACAATGTCCCTATTATGCTGTTGTGAATTTCTTAGTATTTTTATTAGGATTTTTATGACAGTCCAAGTTAAAATAATCCAAACTGGTGACCCTTTAGCAGTGTTTTTACCAGCATTGAACTAAAGAGGAGGAGCAGAGGAGGAGCTTTGTCATGGAAGGCGGGGCTACATCCACCCAGGCCTTTTTCACAGCTAAATGATTGCCATGGGAGATTAAAGGATTTCTCAAACATGCATGAAAGAATCAAAGCAGCACCATGGGTATGTAATTGATGAGGGAATAACATGACGTGATGTAAAGCCCAACATATTACTGCCCTTTTAATAACTGCATCATGCATTTGCATTCACTCCTACCCAAGTCTCTATTTTCAGTCTCTAAAATCCGTTCTTCCAGCATTGCCCTGCATTATGCTTCATCTGTCTTCCTATCAACTCTGACCTGATTCCCCACCGCATGATGCTGCCACCATTATGTTAGGATGATGCACTTAGAGTGATGCATTTGGATTTTTTCACTAAAAGTTTAGCTTCTCCAGAATGTGTGTTGTTTAAGTTGCAGTCAAGTCTAAAAGAACTTTGTGATCATTGTTTTGTCTGAAAACAACAATGTTTTCACAGGAGAGCAGATTGGTTCCCTTTTTCAATGGTTACTGGCAAAAGTAAAAAAAAAAAAAAACTGCAATATTTATGTAAGCTATAATGTATAAACAAAAAATTAAAAAAACTGTAGAAACTTATTGACTGATATTTTTAAATTTTTTTTGCCTCTATCACTCCAGGAAACACATTTCTTCTTACTGTCAAGAAGTTTAAGGAACCAAAACTTTCATTTAAAAACACTGAGTCCTGAATCCATTTTTCCCTGAAGCACAACTTGCTGGTGTTTCCACTCCTGAGAAGATTGTGAATCTTTCCCCGTTGAAAGTCTACTTTATAAATACCCATAACACTTCCCTGAATGATTGACCGCACTAATTGGTTATCTCATATCACCCTGATACCCTTCCTCCTTGACGTCGCGTTGGCTCCAAAGATGAATCCTCCAGACCTGTGAACTGTCAAAAACGTCTGCTTTTGTAGGAGTTCACATCTACTGAACACCAGGTAATTAAGTTCTTTTCGTTAGCAGCACGGGGATAACTTTAACATTTTCCTGTATTTTGAGTGACTAAAAATGACAGGATGGAGTATTTCCGAGGTTGTACTCACAGATCTCCGAGTTGAAACTTTGGCCTTGAAAAGATTGTGAAAGTGCATAACACAGAAATGAGCTTTAGTGTGTAGTTATATATTTCAGTTGTCCTGTTGCAATCTTGAGTTTCCTTATGTGGTTCTAAACATATTAGAGTGAAGATCTCACTACAGACATTTTCACTGTTGGCCCTCCGTACACAAAACATTGAAAGTATAGCATATGTTCAGCAATAAATATAAAAAAATTTGATTTAGTCCTGATTATTGCAAATGGTAAAATTCTCAGATACATGAATAAAATATGTAGTTATATGTGTATAAAATGTTTCCAAAACATTAAATTAGCCTCATTAGTTAAGCTAAAGCTGGTTTAACATGTTTGTGTGCTAGCTAGCTACTCAAATCTCAGCTTGTTGTTGGTTAGTACAGCTGAAACTAGTTATTTACTTAGGTTGCATATAAACACACATTATCTACAGACTATACACTTTATTTTAGATCAGTTAGAATGACCAAAATAATCTCTATTTACTAAATGTGAGAATAATTATTCGGGTCATTATGGCCAAACATTTCAATATTTGTTACATTAGACTAAAGGACATATCTTAAATAAAAAAATAGATAAATAAATAAGGTTGGTTTTCCTGACTGCATCATTTTAATGTTGATTACAGCCCATGTCAGTAGGGTTTCACAGTGGGACTCTGGCCAGTTTCAGTCAGTATCCTCAAGACAAAACATGTTTATTTGTTGAGTAGAAATCCTGTATTGGAACTGAACGGTATCATGGCTGAACATTGCCATGATGTTTATACTGGCATGTAATTCTGTGAACAGATTAACACCTCGGCGCATGTGGAAATCGTATCCTATGATGAACCAGACTTGCCAAGAATTTTACATAATGTCTACATTTAGGCTTTCCCAAATTACTTGAAGCTGCAGTGTGTCACTTTTATAGTAGCCAGGAGGAGGGTCTTAGCGCTGTCAATCAAACTCATGTACTCGCAGCTAATGGAGAAGAAACAGCTCATTGTTATAGGAAAACAATTTGCCTGGCATCATCAATGGCCATGCTAACTACCCTTAGCATTCACAATAGGTGCTGCTAGCTGCAGCATAGCAGAGAGCAAGCGGAGGAGTGGGAGCAGCTCCATGCTTAGGGGTAATTGACAGCGCTAAGACCCTCCTCCTGAAACCTCCTTCTGACTCTGATTGATTATTTCTAGTTAGGACTGGCAGAAGGCAGAGGAACTCAATTTATTTTTACAGATTATCAGTCTCATACTGTACTGTTATGACAAAATAAAAAAAATTTTCTATGAAAGTTGCATACTGCAGCTCCACGAGCAGAGTAATTTAAATATGTGAAAGCTTATACATTTTTGAGAACATTAATCAGAAATGTTCTAAAACAGAATCTCAGGGCGTCTCTTCTCTGTTTAACAAACTGACCTATAATATTTAATCTGCGCTAATGGTGAGCTAGCTATGGTGTAAAGCACTTTGAACTGCCTTGTTCCTGAAATGTGCCATCAAAATAAACTTGACTTGATGTCGAACACTACAGGTTTTTATCATTCCTAATCGTTTGTAGCTGTAACATAAAAAGGGAAAAGAATACATTTAGCACGCGCACGTTAACAAGCTTGTTTTGCCAGCACCCCAAACATGGCCTTTCTCGGGTTCCTTCTTGGAGTTTATATTCTCTGTTGTCACTATTTTTATTGCTGCCAGTAAAACGAAACATTTTGCAGTTTCTGAAGACATTTTATTACATTTCTAATGTCTATGTTGAAAGTTGAAAACTCATGACAGATGGGCTGTAAACACATTGCCAGCTGTATAACTACTTTTTTTTAATGGGTCCCACACAAACCCATTCGCATGATGCACATTCTGAGGTACGGCGTCGGATCCAGATATCAGGGGCACTTTGTCAAACCTCACAGAGCATCAGAGAGCTGGAGGAAAGTTTTATGAACTCCAGTGGTTAGTGATGAGTCACAGTCGGCGGTATTGGCGGAAATATTTGGTTGCTCATTGAAGATACAGCTGCCTTGTATAACGAGCGCTATCTTTGCAGGGGGGAAAAAGAAAAACCCTCACACATTCCTGAAATAAGCATGTCAGAAATTGGGAGCAACAAAGACGGACTGAAACTGCATGAGGAGAGCTTTGAGAATGGAAAGCTTAATAAAACAGTAATTAATATGCTTATAAAGTCTTCACCTGGTTTCAGTTTGATCACGGATCATCAAAGATTGATCAATCAGATGTGAAAACGTAAAGGCAAGGAACAAAAAATGCAAACAAGTCAAGTAATTTGCAGACGAATACTTGACTTGTAGATCACACATGGTGATCTACATGTGTTCATACTGTACACAAAAAGTAGAAGTTTAGTCAGTGGATGTGGTTTAGTCCGCTTTAACCAAACTCTAGCTTGTTTGGCTAGAAAGTGAAAGTATGAATGTGTAATCAAGCTCCGATGAGGAAAAGAAAAGCTACCTCTTGCCCGCCAAACATACGTAGGTCTTGGTTCGGTTTAAGTGAACTCTGGTGTGGTTCGAATGCATGTATCAGGCAGATGCTGCCCAAAAAACAGGAAGCAGACAATAGCGTTGAGCATTCTGGGTAGATACAACCAAAACAAATGCGAAAAACAGCTTGTGGTCTTTTGACAATAGAGAAATACTATAACCCCTAAAGTCTGATGCCACTCCATTGATGTTTACCTCCTGTGAAGACGGATGTTGCGCCCATGTCGTCTTCGTTGGTTTTCTTGTCGTTTCTTGGTGCAGTGGCACCACTGGCAAGCTGGGATATAGGTTTATGTAAAGGGTTGGGCTCATTTCACACAGTGCTGTGAGAAAGCGAGACAAATGTGGCCATTTTGGTCCCTAATTGAACTGAGCCTACCGGACTATTAGGTGTGAAAATACCCTCAAAAAGGAGAGATGGGAGCATCACAGGCTGCAGAATCTCATCTTCATAACTCTTGGCCTTGAGATCACCTCTTTACCCCACAACTCTAAAAAATGCAGTTTCCTAGCAAATCTTGCACCATCTGTGCTGAAATAAACTTTTCAACAATATAAGATGCATTACCATGCATTCTTACAATAAAAACAAAAAACTATAGTTGAACCAATATTGTGGGCCAAGTTTAGTTAAGCAATGATGGAGGCAGATCAGAACAGGTAAACAATAATCAGAAATTCATTTTCTTTTTTCCCCCCTCTTTTTTGCCCTTATCTAGTGGCTACTTGCTAAGCTAATACGAAACCCCTGCATCAGATTAACCAAGATACTTTTTTCAGGCTATTTTTATCTTTTCACGGAAACTGAGATGAATGATTTATTTTGCCCTGCCCCTGACCTCTTAACCTATAAAACCCAAAGAAGGTCTGCAGGACGGTTCTCGGCGCTGGTCTCACCTCTGTTCCACTCCCTGCGGTTTCCCCTCGGTGGGAGAACGAGGCAAACATCTGACTCAGCTTTTTGCTTATTTCATTAGTTCTTCTTAACTCTGACGCTCTGTCCTGTAAATGAGGACACTGATGTGATTGAATTACCCCGCCACCACCTCCTCCGCCTTCTATTCTCCCCTTCAACCCGCATATTTTACCATTTGCACTTTCCCTACCCTGAGCCAGGTTGCAGTGCTGTTGTTGCACTTTCTCCGGCCTTGCGTAACGGCGCAGCGGTCGTGTTGCATTGCATCCTCCATCTCCTCTTCCTTCCCCTGGCGGGATGGGCACTGAGGGAAACGGCGGCCCAGAAATCCGACCTTCATATTCCAGGATTGTAGCAAAACAGCTCAGCTCCCAACAGGAGAGCACCATCGGACCTGTTTGACCTTCAGCCGAAGTAGGATAAAGTGCCGGGTCCTCGCTTTTGACAAAGACCAGTGCTCTTGAATGACTCTGGCCACAATGAGTTTATTGCATCATTTATTGATGGGTGTTTCAGCTTTCTGCTGTTCTCTCACTGTCTTTCGCCACAGAGAGCCATGCAGGTACTTAAATACAGCAACTGAAAGGATGAAAAGAAGGCTATTTTTTCCCCACAGCTGGATCCAATCAACACACCCACAGAATGAAAAGTACAGCTTGTCATCATCTGAAGACGTCTAAGAACGTATATTCATTCTTTAGCATGCATAAATAATTCATAAGAGGATTATACCAGCATGAAACAAAAAACCCACGGCCCTTATTCTATAGATTCATGAACTGAATTATTAAAGTGGAACACATTTTACACATCCAGGTTTGTTTACTGCGGCCCTGCTACTTGTAATTAAAAAAAAAAAAACAAGGAAAAATCTACTGAATTACCTCAAGATGTTGCTGGAAGTTAGGTGTAACACCACAAGGTAAATAAAACTGACTTCATAATGCCACCTCAACACAAGCGAACAAACATTTATCCTGAAAGGTAATGTGTTAAAAGCAGAAAACAAGACAGGTAAAGGAATGAGTAAGTTTTAAAACATAACAAAAAAAAAAGTGAAGTCTCGACGACTGGGTCAGAGTATCTCCAAAACTGGAGCTCCTTGTGGGGCATTTCCAGTCCGCAGAGGTCTCAAAAGTGGTCCAAGGACAGATAATGACAAGTAAAAACTTGTGGCTACGGGTCCTGGACGTGCACAGAAAATGTTAGAAAGTGTGACCTGATTTAATCAAAAAGTTGTTGCTCAGATTGCTGAAGGAGTTATTGCTGAATTTGTGAGAAAGGTATTGGAATACCTAGTTGTATACGGTGGACCCTGGTATTCGTAATGGTTAGGGCACCAAAACCATCCATGAGTATTTAAAATCTAGGAATAATTTCAACCCCTTTATAAAAAAGGCTTATGACCACTGATTTGTAGCTTTTATACCTTATTGTGTACATGTAACTCACGGTACAAACAGCCTTGGGCGTACCGCAGAAGCTAGCATCTGCTGTTTCTCTTTTCTCTGTGTTGGTGGTATGGCCAATCAGCACCAGTGAAAATGAATTGCCAATAGCTTGTGAAGTAGAATTGTGCTGAGGTACCTCATCTTCCCAAGTTGCGCTTTATTTTGAATATTTTAGATATGTTCCACGAAAACAATCCATAAGGCAGATTTTCAATGAATAACTGAAGTTGAGATCCCACAGCAAAATTTGAAAATAGGTGAAAGTGCCAATACTGAACTGGGAATAGATGGGGGTCCACTGTATGGGGTAGCACAGCCTCAGAGCAGTGAGATTGTCCATACTTCCCATTTGTCAATGATCAAAAGCAATCAGTGAACATCAGAACCTGGTCAGGCGCAATGGAAGTCAGTGGTGTGTTCTAATGAATCATGTTTTCTTTTACGTTGCACCATTGTCGTGATGTGCTTGGACAACATTTGGATGCCAACTTTGGTTCTTGGCATGATGTGGATGTTAACTTAGTACTCATGTACTCAGGTGTAGTACCACCTACCTAAGTACTGCTGATGATTGTCGCCTGTTTTTTTGTAAGCTAATGCACCTTGCCACTAAGGACAATAGTTCAAGCATGGTTTTAAAAAGCAACGCTCCATATTTTCTTGATCTGAATCCAGTTTAGCATCTATGGGATGTGCTGGATAAGTTAATTGGACCAATGGAGGCCTTACCTTACAACTCAAAGGACTTATGGGATTGGCTGCTAACATCTTGGTGCTATAAAACACAATCTTGAGTCAGGATGTTTTTGATAGAAATGATAGAAATATTTGGATAATATGGATTTGGTAACCCCAATTCTGAATATGCATGGGATATTGGGATTATCCTTACTGCCTGGAGCCAAATTAACAACAAAACCATGACTATTGTTTTGAATGATGACATTTGTTTAAAGCGCTATTAGCAACACCAGGGCCAGTTAAACACATTTAGAATGACTAGCACGTTGCTAGAATTTAAAAACGACAATTGAGGAGACTCTGCTCAGAAAAGTCGTGTGGAGAGTGACATTTTCACTTGCCCCACAAGGATAGGAAATGGTCTGCAGCCATAGCGACTGTAAACAAAGATAGTACAAACTCTTGCCTTAAAATATGCTACAATAAGAGCAAAATGTCAACTATTAAAAAAGTCAACTGTAAAAAGACCCAAAAGAGCTTGGCCATCGATCAGAGTACTGTCAGGCACAGGGTAATAACGCCTAAATCAATACTCTTCCTTTGTATTTCTCTCCTTTGGTCTAAAAAGGCTCTCTGGTAAGATAATGGCCTAAAAACCACAGGAGATTTCAAAAGTCACCAGAAAACCTTACGAACAGAGGTTTTGCCTTCCATCTCAGAAAGGAAGGCAAATTAATCCAACATGCATGTATTTGGAGTTGGTAAGAAAGCCACAGATCCAAAGGGAAAACATCCTGGAACTCAAACTATGGACCAATAAGAATACAATAAAACCCATTTTTTGTCTACTTTAAAGGGGCAGTATTATGTAAAACATTAACTCCTTTGAGGCTTTACATCATGTTATAATGTTTTTCCCGCATCAAAGTGTTGCTTTGATCTTTCCATGCATACTTAAGAAATCCTGTAATCTCTCGTGGCAACCATTCAACTGAGCAAAACACCTGGGTGGACCTAACTCCACCTTTGAGGATGAAGCTCCTCCTATGAGCTGCAGTTTCCCAGCTTCCGCTTCACAAAGCTGCCCTGTCCCACAACTCCTCCACTCAGTTCCTTCAGACTAGCCAGCAGCAATTAGCAAACACCTGGTGGAACTGCTCATCTGCTGAGCTCAATGAAGGAGCTACGTCTCGGTGAACACTAGTAAAAGCATTCTTAAATAGAAGAACCATGTTGTGATGACTTCCTGAGAACAGAGTTTCACAAAGAGCAGCAGTTTTAAAGGAGACGGACTCCCAATTTCAAGGCGTTAGATCAAGAAGTCAAATTTCTTTTAAGTCACATTTGATATATTCAGTATCTTTATAACTGAAATTGACATAGTTATTTGGTTTTGCTGTGAAATGGCCCTATATGTCTGGAAAACACACAATACTGCCTCTTTAAAAGAAAACTCTGGGTCTTTTCTAGTGTTTTCTAGTGGAATATGAATTATTTGGAATATAGAAAATGATTGGAACTGCACTGTAACAACCGAGATAAAAAAAAAACCCCAGATGATCATGCTAAAAAGGCAAGAACAAACAAAACTTATTTTATTCTGTCAAAGTGAATGTTGACAATAGCAGTACCTGCAAACACAACACACCAAGCATTGTGGCAATTTTAACAAGATGGTAAACGAGCCAAAATCTATTATTTTCTTCAATTTGAAGATGTGCATTTCTATTATTAGCTGTTCCCTGGATAAAATCCCCACATCACACATCCTGCTGTGAAATTGTGTCAAGAAGAGTTCTAAAAGTGTTGCAGATGAAATGTGTTTCTTTTTATTATTATTATTCTGTCTGGTCTTTAATTATTTAAATAGTCAGCCCTGCAAGAATCAAACTTTTATCACAGCGCTGCTGTTGTCTTCAGCGAACCCCTACGCCAAGCAAACCCAACGACTCTGCATCCAGGTTACAGACCTCGGGTTACGGCAACCACGTTGCTAGGTAACGGCTTGGGGTTCACTGCTACGTGCTTTTATTACTGACAAAAAGGCAACAGGAGACAAACAAAACACTATCAGGCAGTGACCATTATTCTTCTACAAGAGGTGGGAGTATTAAAAAGACATTAGTGTTACGGGTTAAAGCATTTTCCATGGTTTCGTTTGACCCAGGAGCCACGAAGTGGAAAATTCAGCATCCAGCTGGACATGTAATGGGATATTTGTCTTTTCAGAAATCACAATAGCTGCATCTCCAGTGTGGCTGCAGCTCCGCTTCGATCCCTGCCTTCCAACAGCAAGCCTTTATTAATACACAGTTTTTCAAAAATATAAAAACGAAAATTGTTTTGGACAACTTTGACTGTGCGGCATAAGATTTAACCAGTTTGTGTAAATTTGAATTATTCTCAAATTGTTTTTCCTCAAGTCCGTCCTCAAATTTTAAGCTAATGTGTATGTGTCAGTTTAGCATTTTTTTGTAGCATTCACTTGCGTTCGGAAGGCACTGCTTAAGTACATTGTTACTGTAATTGGAGAAGATATGATTTTATGCACTGAAAATATATAATAGCACACATATGGGATGGTTAAAAAAAAAACAGTTTCTTGATTAAAAACTGTGTTGATTTTTGCATAAAAAGTACATCTTTATCAGAATATAAAAATTTTTTTATCACTCCAAGAAAAATAAGCTCTATAAAGTCCAATGGACGTCTGTGGGATGGTGAAAAAAAAGATAAACTTCACAGCTTGAAACGGTTTTTGACCGAGTTCAAACGTGAGGAATGCTTTCCGAGTCCTGATGATGGAAAAGTTAAGTCGGATCAGTCTTTTATTCAGTTCACTTGGTATGTCACTGGAGTGATGCAACAGAAGGAAACAGCTGCACCTGTAGGAGGTGTCTGTAGCAGCTGTGACTCTACAGCAAGCTTATTAAAAACATAAATTCATTTGAGGTTTGAAAACTTCTTTCATTAGTCTCACACTTTTATTGGAAAGATTCAGTGAGTAATGAAAACACTGATCAACTGTTATACATAATTTAACATTTTTCCTTGTTTCTTTTACTTAATGATACATATTGATACATATTACAGTAGAGACTATTTTTTCTGGGGTTCACACCACAAAGATTAGAATAAAATCATACTTTTACAAATATTACATTAAAACGACATTAAGACACAAAACTAAGGGTGCACCAATTGGAGTTTTCTGGCCAATTTCTGATAAAGCCTAACCTTCCGATTCCAATTTTGGCCGAAACTAATTTCTTTTGTCTGAAATGTTGCTCAAAATAGCTAGAAAGTTGCTGAACTGGCAACAGAGGGATAACGATTAACTGTAAACGTCCCTTTCTCACGGGACAGCAGAGGACAGCGTTTGATTTTTAGACCTTCTCCGAGGTATAAAAGATCGGTGGGTAAGGTTGGCTTCAGGTGTAAAAATCGGTCGATCACTGATCTCCTGAAATTAAGGAAATTGGTACAGCTAAATCATCTGACTGATAAATCAGCGCACCCCTTCACAAAACCCAAAGATTCGAAGCAACCGCCTCAACAACATTCCAGAAGGACATCACTAAATACCTTAAAACACACAAACGTAAAAGAGAAAATGTCAGCAATTTCAAAACTAGATTAAAAACCAAAAGTAAAAACACTATAACAATCTCATACTATTATAGGTAATGCAAGCAGGTACAAATAAAGCAACACCTGCAAGATATTTTCAGGCAGTCTGCATGTGCTACTGCGATCTGTTTTCTCTTCAGGTACAATTTGAAACATACCCTTCCAGTCTGGTTGGTTTCCTGCCTTACTTTACCTTTCAACATCAATGGGAGCGCAGTAATGCTAAAGAAGCTAAGGTTAGAAATCGTCTCATCGCTTCATGATGAAGGAGTGTGGCTGTTGAACTGAAGGCAGATTGTTCAGTAAATGTGTACATTTACACATTTATACAGCTTTCTTGCGTGTTTCTCAAGGCAAATGGTTTTGTCAGATCAATAGATCTGAATGTGGAGAAAAGCTTTGGCATCACCCAGCTGCTGTACGTGTATCATGAATTTCCTGTAGCGCCACATCCCAACGGTCCTCTACTGGACTATGATCTGGAGGCTCTGGACCTACTGACCTATGCATTGCTGTGTTCAAACATTTCCTGTAAACCCTGAAGACACTTATGAGCAGTTACTAAAATACTCAGACCGGTATGTTTGACACCAGCAACCGTGCATCAAGTCACTTGAATCCCGGTTTGAGCTTCTTCGAATCGTCTTCACCACGTCCAGATCCCTAAAGGCATTGGCTGATTCACTGTCTGTGCTAACAAGAAATTGCAGAGTCCCTAACCTAATGAAGTGGCCTGCAAGTGTATTTCTTTAAAAGCCATCAGTAAGAGAAATCAGGGGATGGGGGAACTAAAGTAAGAATACCAAGAAGAAGTTTAGTCAAAACGCAACAGCCAGTTGGGAGTTGCGTCGACTCCATAATGCCTGATGGACTGACACGTGATTTAAACCAGCCCTGGTTCAGTGATGCATAACACTTCTGGCTTTGCTTTCACAGACTTAAACATTCAGAAAGAGCAAAAGAGAGAGAGAGAGAGGGCTAGTTTTAATGCATGCCTCTCTAATGCACTATAATTCCTCCCCTTAATCTCCTCTGGGTGTGAGGAGAGGATGTTCTCAAGATCAGAGGACTTAATGAGTGCAGACAAGAGGGCAGGGAGCTGTGACAGAAATGACAATGATGAATGGCTGTCCTCACTAAGCTCTTCAGGTGCGGAGATATGCAGTTTGTACATTTAAATGTACGAGAAAACTCCACTTCCTGTTGAGGCGCACTATCTTCAGCCCAGTCCTGGCAGCTGCAGAGCTGTTGCAGAGATCGGATTCTGAAAAACAGAATCTGACTTCAAGCTGATCCTTCTTCTTAATCACAACCAGCTCAGAAAACAGACAGTCCAAGATTTCCCATGTCGAGGTGTAGACCCGAAACATTTAGCTTTCTGCTGATGAAACAGAAAGGCGGAGGTGACAGAGTGGCATCTTTCAGATGAAAGGCAGTGACTGTTTGTGAAGCTGTAAATAGGGCTGAATTGACACAGAAATCCCAACGGTTGCCTGTTGTAGCAAAGCTTTTCTTTTTTTTTCCTTTGGTACTCAGACATGAAAGGAAGTGACTTTCTACTGAAGACGGCACATCTCTCTACGCTCGTATTTTTTACTGGTGTCTGTCAAGATCTATGTTTCAACTCCTACCTGAGCTGCAGGGAACGACCCAACAAATAGGATTGCATATATAGATATAAATTCTTCTTGAAACGCTTACTCAATTGTTCTCCATGGTGACTGCCATACTAAAAAAATACAGATATTTACACACAATGTAAGATGGGAAAAAAACTTAGTCTGAAGTGGTTCAGTTAGAACAACTAAGCTCACTAGATTGTTGTCAGAACAAGACAATTTCAGGAGTTTAGTAAAACCTTATAAGTGTTTGACATTATTGTTTAGTTTTTTTTAAATGTATAACTTGAGTTAAGTCATACATTAAGTCACACATACTTTACCTCTGAGTGTAATGCTAGTAGAAACATTAAAGGGTTAATTAATAGAGAAGCCATGTTGTGATGACTTCCTGAAGGCAGAGTTTCAGAAGAGCAGGAGCTTCTTAAAGAGACAGATGCCCAATTTCAAGGCATTAAGTTAGAAAGTCGAATTTTGTTTAAGTCATATTTGATGTATATACCATTTTTATAACAACTGAAGTTAACATAGTTACTTGTAGGGATGTTGCAAACAAATAATTTAGTAATAGAGTAGTCAATTATTCTTACAATTAATCAAGTATTGGATTTAAAAAAGTTATAAAATAACAGGCATAACACCAGTGTTACTATCACATATCAATATCAGTCCAATTTTTCATTTTTGAGCTTCTCTAACAGTTACTTTTCTGTAGTTTAGAAAACAAACCTGTAACAATAACAGCTCACTTTCTAAGTTAACCTGAAGGAAAATTATACAAAGATCTGAAATTCTATTCAATTTCATAATAAAGAAGCAGACTCAGAAATACGATTATAAAAAATGTCTTTGCTCCAGCTTTTGGTTTATGTATTCATCTTCAGTCAGTTTAATAGATGAACTCTCACCTTGCCCCATACCTGATCACGCTTTGGGTTTGAGAATACAGGAAATGTCTCAGGGTTGGGGGGCAGGCCAACGTAAGATGGGGGTGGAGGGGAGGAAACAGACCAGACCAGGGGACAGATGAACTGTGTTCTGTTTGTTTGTGTTCTGTTCTGTCTGTGCTACCTGTGTTTTATTTCATCGAAGATTATGGTAAGATTTATTGAATTTATTTTATACATGGCTTTCATTTAGCTGCTGTATTACTTCGTGTTTTTAGTTTAGATGACAGGCAGCTTATAAATGGCTTTAGTTTGCCGTCTGCAAAGTCGTTACTACTGCATACAAAGTCGTTGTTTGGCGGTGAATCAGGACAAAATGCGCTGTTTGGTGGGCTATTTTGTCCCCTTATTTTAAAAATATTTTAGTTTAATTAGAAAAGCTGCGAGGCAGGTACATTTTCCTCGAGAAATTTTAATAATCAAGGTACTCGAATCATTCGAGGAATCGTTTCAGCCCTAGTTACTTAATTGTTATATAAAATGACACTATGTGCCAGGAAAATACTTTACACTGCCCCTTTAATTTTTGTAGGTCCAGCTGTTCTTTCTGCCGCTAAAATACTTCATATATAAATATTGAAGCAAGAAGTGAAACAAATCCACAAATCAATGTGCTGAAGCAGTGAAGGGCAGATAGAAGCATACTATGAATATTATACCCTTCACAGTCTGTATTCATAATGCATGAGGAGGACTGTGATGTGATGGAATGAACTTGATCCATCTGTTGCTTACCTCCCAGCTTTGACAGCAGCACTCACCGTACAAAACGGTGAGACCCGGCTAAAGGCCCGAGGCCAGCAGCCAGAGGAGAAACCGTCATGGCAACCCATACAAACACACCTGTCACATTACCAACGCTCGACCTTAACTGCTCAAAAACTATTGCTCAGTCCCTGAAACCAATACCCAGCAGCCCAGGTGATCAATTTTAATGTCTTGCTGCTGGATTGAAGTGGTTTTCAGAGAATCGTCCCCACCCTGACGTCCAAGGAAAAACGACGCAGGATCAATGTCTGGTAACCACCACACCGTCCTAAAACCTCGACTTCGAATCCCCAAACAAGGAAGTAAATAAAGAGGTAAAGCAGCAAACACTAAAATCCCAAATAATTCATTTAATCACGGCAAGCAAAATCAATCAGCGTTCTCAGTTTTCATCACTGCTTTGTGGAATACGTCCTACGTGAGGATTTGCCGCACTAAATGAATATGAAACGCATTCGTCCGGGGAGGTCGGCCTCAACGCCAGCCTCCTGGACTCATCCGAACCGGGGCGAGGTGAGGCAAGACAGGCGGAGAAATCTGAAAAATAAAAAGTTAAATTAGTAATGCGGCCTGGGCCTGCTGGCGAGAAGATGGGGAGGCCTTGTAATATTGATGTGTAGAGAATGAGTCATCCAGAGCAGAGAGGGGGGAGAAAAGAGAGAGAGCATGCATAAAAAACCCCCATCAGAACAAGTTGAGTCTTATTTTTTAGTTCTGAACACCAGAACTTCAAATTGTTGCACAAGGATATTTACTGAACGGCTGGGGATTGCAGAGATACTCACTCTTTCTTGTCTTACCAATCAGAAGCTGCGTTTCCATTACAAATGTGTACAAATCCTTTGTCTGTGTCCTGCTAATGTCGAAAAAACACAATTTCACAGTTGCAATGTTTCCATTAAATAGGAAAATAAATTAAAATCACACAATAAATCATTAAAGTCATCAAACAAGCTTATCCACATGATTTTACAAACGTCACTTCTTATTTAATTGGAGCCCTTCAATTGCAAAATTTTTTTATTTTTCGGACATTTGCAGAAAATTGTCAAAGATTTCCACACATTTATAGCCTGAGCGCAGCCAGTGATTTTCTAAATCCCATGAAAGGATCCGCAGCCTGTGCTCAAACACATTCTCAGACATCGTTTCATTGTCGCCCATAGTGACCACTGACCAGTCCTGCATGACCGACACCACAGACCTACTGTATCACTGAATTAATCGAGGCAGCCTATGAGTCATTGCTGCCGGGATCATTTATTAGATTCCTTGGATTGGGGCAGAGGGGAGCTCAGGAAGAGAAAACACCATCCGGCCCAAACCGAGCTTCAGGCAAACTCTGTTTAAATAACGTCAGTTGTGATTGGTGACTCCCTGTCACGTATGTGGAATAAAGTTGTTTTTTGTTCTTCTGAGAGAAGCACAGCTGGTCAGATGACAGGCCTCAGCTTCTTGTCACATCTCCGCCTTGCTGTTGCTTTAAATTAATACGGAGACGAACGGCGCCAGCTGTTGCCAAGCTACGGAGACTACCGACACAAAGTTCCCGAGGAAGTTGCTCCAAATTGTGGATAAAATCGATGATTGATGACGATTGCTGCTAATTTGAATCTCTTATCAGGGGACAATTGCCTTTGCTCACTGTAACAACATCACTGTTCCAATCCCATGAATAGCAATGTACTGGAATGACCCCGGTGACCTTCTCTCAACCCCCCGACGTGCTGAGAAAAAGCTTCATGCGTATTTTATATGCCGAGTTATTTCTCTGCTGCAGAGACGGCGCCTAAACCATAAAATGGGAATTGCTTGGATGATTATCATCATCCGTTGAATTTGTCAACATCCATTTGTCTTCTGTCACTTCCTGTTGGTTTCTATGCTCCTCTGATGTCCCAGGGCGGGCCATAAAATGAAGCATGCTAATGAGTTGAGCATTCAATATTTCAAGATCCGCTGCCGAGGCCTCCAGAGGTTACGGCTTGTTAGCTTGGCAGCAGCAGAGTTACATGTTTGAAATGATGGAACGTCAAACCACAACAGCAGAAAGACGCAGTGAGGTTTCAGTTTTTGTCTTCCAATGTCATTCTGGACTATATTTACGTAAAGTTATCTGTGTTCACACAGCAGGTATTGATGCAAAATTCAAATTTTTGGCTGAAATATCTTTTCTTTTCTTTCTTTGGGTTCATTCCCAACGTAAAAAAAAAAAGTTTGAACAAAGAAAGATCAGAACCACTGGTGTATTTTATTCAGTGAGTAAATTGTCTCAAATTGTTTTGCAGCACTAACAATTCTTTTTACAAATCCCCAACGTTTAACTGGAAGAAATCTTTTGTGAAAAAGCTTAACAGAGATCCACACGTCAGTTTGTTTGCAGAATAAAAGACAATTTTATGCTTCTCTTGCATCCATTTAGTTGGACCCATTGACCAAAGACACTCTTAACTCAGGCCAACTATATGACTGGCTGTGGCTGTTCTGCTGTATCCCTGTGTAATAATAACCTCTACAGCAAACCAATCGTGCTTTGTAAAAAAAATCAAAATAAGAACGATGATGAAATCCGCATGTAATCCTAGAGGGCCAGAAGGGCATGCTGGCTCATTTCATATGTTAACAAATCCCTTTTTTTGTTTGCTTTGTCTCAGTTAAGCTAACTTTCAATCAATTAGCTTCCACAAACTTGATGTGTGTCTCTTTCAAAAACAACTAATGCTTATAATTTCAGGGAAGAATCTGTAAAATCCATATTCCTGCTGCATGATGGTACAGAAAATGGTCCCTCACACGTCTATGCTAAGCTAACCTTAGGAATGAAAGTAAGTAATAACCTTAACCATAAGGAATTTTTCATCTCCAAAGGATATTGGGATCCTAAGATACTTACACACACACACTAGAGTGATGAGCCTCTTTTTATGACACAGCTCCTATTTTCTGCTCCTCCTGCTTATATCTTAATTTAATATGTTGGTGAGAAAATCAAAATTAAAATTAACAGCATGCACTTAGTTTTAGTTCAGAAGAAAGAAAAAAAAGCTAAAGTATTTCTCCAGTGTGTGAGGAGGAAACCTGAACTCAACACTAGAGTGACACTTAAACATTAGACATGAGTAAAGAGAAGTATGTGCTCAAAAATGAAGACGGTGCCATCACACTGGATAGTCATGTATGTCTGATTTCTCGTTTACAAATATGTTACCTATGAGTAACCGTAAAGAAATTGGGTATATATAGTGGAAGATCAGGTTCTGCGACATCCTGGGTGCCGTTCTTTTGTACTCCTTTTCAGCATAGTGCATGCTAACTGGGAAAAAGAGTGTGGCGTTCACAGTGTTCTGCTTACACCCTGGTCCATTAACTTTCCTTGACTCTTATGTCTCTTTTTTTTTGTTAAATTTATATTAAATGAGCCTTCGGGAAATACATTTCAAAACTCTTTTGCGCCCCCAAGTGGTGAGATAAGACAGAGACATAAAATTTAAGATTCAGTCGTCCTGAACCTGAAGATGTGAGAACTTGACAGAACAGCATATCGTGATATTATCTAATAATGTTATTGCATCATCCTGCTCGTCAGTGTGTTTGTTGCTTGAAACATCTCAGATTCAGAAGTTATGGAAAGCAGCACGCCGTGATAATCAATATTCAATCAGATTCATCAAAATTTATCTTGTTCCTGAAGATTGTGATTTTGAACAACCCTGTTTGTTTTCACACTGTTTAATTTTAAATGATGAAGTCGGTAAAAGCATTTAATTGGCTAATTCAAACCAGATGATTATGAACATGTCTGGTGTGCTAACGTCATCAATGCTGTAGCTCAGGGTTTCTGCACGTTTTCTGTTGAAGGAGTCAAAACTTTACTGAACACTAGAGCAGCAAAGACGTGTCCCTGGTTGGGTGGGAACAGCATTTTCCCCAAAAGAGTTTAGATTATCATAGTTTACAGTTATCGTTAGCCAAACCATCATCTTGGTTCTGCAGCGTGCTAACATTTACAATTCTGGGTTTGTTTATGTTTAGCATTTTTACATTTCATTTTGTGTAACACCTTGAAAGTTAACATCACAACCTCCACCGCATATTGTGTACAAGTTCAAGATTGGTTTGCTGCAGCTGAGCTAATAACGGATAAACAAACTAATAATACAGGAAAGCTGTTTATGCACAGTCATCAGTGGCTATGCTAACTAGCCTTAGCATTCACTGCAGGCTCTGCTGTGATGAGGAGCTGTGGCATAGTAGAGAGCAAGGGGGAGCAGCTCGTACATGAATGTGATTGACAGCGCTAAGACTCTCCTCCTGGCTCTGATTGGTTGTTTCTGACTGGGAGCGTTGTATTTCTTCAAGTAGCAGTAGGACCGCAAGGAGAAGTCAGAGGGGCTTGATTTTATTTTTTTATTTATTTATCTTCACGGATTATCTGTCTCATGTTATATTGTCAGAACGTAGTGACAGATTTAACAAATATGTGAAAACATTATCATCTTGTAAAAGTTACCTACTGCAGCTTTAAGTTCAGATAACTGGTCTTCCCGCAGATCTGCAGTTTGCTTATATGTAGGTCATCTCACTCAAAAACGTAACTTTTTCAGCCCACTTTCTTGTTTTCATTTTTATCTTTAAACAAATATCCTAGAAAAGAAAAATTAAAAATTAAAGTTATGTTTGGTTTTCATGATAATTTGAACAGATTTCAGTGGAAGCTGTAAAACCGAAACACTGACGGGTTCTGACAAAACGCAATTCAAATAGAGAAAGTGGAAACTGGGTGCAGTAAAACGTCTTCCAAAGAAAACACTACTGACTGCATACATTTTCTATTTTTACAAATAAAAATATGGTCACACCAAACGGTGACAGAGGCGGAGAC
This sequence comes from Gambusia affinis, assembly GCF_019740435.1. Lineage (NCBI taxonomy): Eukaryota > Metazoa > Chordata > Actinopteri > Cyprinodontiformes > Poeciliidae > Gambusia > Gambusia affinis. The sequence continues at coordinate 21,975,010 of NC_057881.1, forward strand.
AAAACGGATTGTTGAAAGGTAGAAAATGGAAAGTGGGAAGGGATGAAATGAGAAGAGGCGGGTAAGGAAATGGGGTCACAAGTTGGAAATGGGGTCACAACTTGGTCAAGGTAAACGGACCGGGCCAGACCTGTTACAGAAAGCTGAACTTCAGACTTCTTGTATCATCTCAAAAACAGGAGGAGGAAACATCCCTTATTTAACTTCTTGTAAATGAAAAATAAAAAATTAAAGCTGGATTGAAATCTGCAAATATTCAGACGGAAACGTCTCCCTTCACTGTACCTATGTGCATTGTGTGTGTGTGTGTGAGTGTGTGTGGCCCTTCAGGAGGATGCATTCGTTTCAGTCGGAAGCATTCTGCGTATCCCTTTACACAGCCGTCCCAGCCAGAGCTCTGTGTGGTGGACGTGACACATTAATTATACATGGGCAGTAATGCACACTTTTCCTGAGTGTGTTGGCCAGCGGAGCCATTAAACGTGAAAATATTCCAGGCTCCGTTTTATTATTTACTTTTTTTTTTTTTTTTGCAACATCAATTAATCACTGTGTCATCCTCGTGAAATGTCGATCCTTCTCCCTGAAGTCTGACTTCACTGTGAGGCGCATGAGGTGGAAGATGCTCACAATGTGCAAATCCAGCCAGGAGAAGAAATGATGGTGCAGATTTTTATCCAACTACCGAAATCATTTTCAGCTGCAGATCTACTTGACCTGCAGCTGATCTGATCACTTTGAGTCTTTGGTCTCCTCGTCTTTCATCTCTTCCCTCTGACAGCATGTTGCGGCCACTGTGGACGCAAGAAGGAGGAGGAGTTCGTTTCCACTCCCAAAATTTTTCAATTCATTCACAAGGATGTTTCTGACTTTGAAAAGGTGAAGACTTGCTAGAAAAATCTCAGAAATTTTCAAGACAAAAAAACAAACAAAACAAAAAAACCAGAGACGTTTTTGACTTTTGAATCTCAAATTTCTAGAAAATGTCTGCGGTTACCTGAAAGCTTTTTTTTTTTCTAGAAAGTTTTGGACTTTAAAAACCCAAAATTCCTCGATTTTTCTAGAAAATTTCATAACTATTTTAGTGGGAATTTACTCCTTTTTTTTGTTCTGTCTACAATGGCCGTCGTACTTCCCTCATTTTCTTTTACAGTGAAACATTTCTGTTCTCTCTTCCAATTCCTTTTCCAGTCTTTCCAGGGATTCAGCTCTTCTTTGTGTTTTCTGTTCCACATTTTAATTTTCAACTCAACTCAGAGTGTTTTCATAATCTTCAGTTCTTCTTGCGTTTGCTTGCTGATTGAAATTATAACACTTGAAAATGCAGATGTGCGGGGCTTGCAGCTGGGTTCCTCCAGATCTGGTTCCTTTGCCCCTTCCAGCTGTGACGTGGTCACAAAGTTGATTACGGCTGATTTTGATGTAAGGTGGAAGACAGACTGATGGGAAATCTGGCTCATTTGTAAAGCAAAAAAAAAAAAAGCCCATATAATATATATGTATTTAAACAAGACAATTACTTGCATAAGAAGTTACATATGAAACTGGAGGAAACTTTATATGTGTCAGACCGGCTCCAAAACTTTCTCAGTTGGGTGTGTGATCCAAATTACGGCTGGCTGTGCAAACCATTTGAAAACGACGTGTAAGAGCATGTTGCAGAGCAACAAGGACAGTCAGATGTTGGGCTGTCATCAGACCACATGTTGTAAGACAGGGGTCCCCAAACTCAGTCCTCGAGGGCCGGCATCCAGCACGTTTTAGTTCTCTCCCTGGTGGCACCAACAACCTTTTCAGCATGTCAATCGTCTTCTTAGGCCTTCTAACGAGCCATCATCTGATTAAGGTGCGTTAAACCAAGGAGAGAACTAAAACATGCAGGAGGCCGGCCCTCGAGGACGGAGTTTGGGGACCCCTGTTGTAAGTGATAAACCTGTCTCGGTCCTGGTGTTGTACTGTGTTGTACAGGAAAACGCAAAATGCCTGGGTGGACTTAGCCCCGCCTTCGAGGTGCAGCTCCTCCTCAGAGCTGCAGTTTCCAAGCTTTTGAGCTGTGACCTCACAGAGCAGCCACTCAGTTCCTTCAGACTAGCCACCAGCAATTAGCAAACACCTGGTTGAACTGCAGATCTGCTGAGTACATTATAGGAGCCACTTGTCAGCGAATCGTTAGTAAAAAAGTTATTAAAGGGTTAATAGAGGAGCCATGTTGTGATGACTTCCTGAAGGCGGAGCTTTAAAAACAGCAGATTTTAAAGAGACAGAGACCCAATTTCAAGGCGGTAAATTTTTAAAAATCCAATTTCTTTTTAGTCATATATCTCACATTTTTAAACATAAAATAATATTATTTCAATCTCTTTTTCTGTAAAGTATATGTACACCCTCCAAGAATGGTGCTTCCACGTTTTTATTCGCATAACGTGATTGTGTTGAACAGCCAGGCCTTTCTTATAAAATGAAAACATAAAAAAAAAAGAAATCTGTTTCCTCTTCATAGAAAACAGATTACTCAATATCTCTGATAATAGAGGGAGGAAGGGTGCTGTTTTTTTTATTAATATTATTATTTTTGTTCCCACAGCTTCTCCTGCTGAGGCAATCGTCGCGTTTTTCTTCTTTTGTTTTTGTTTCTCTCTTTTTTTTCCTTTTTCTGTTGCTGTTATTCAGTTTTTCAAACCTCCATGAACAACCATCCGCTGCTGGCTTTTCATTAATATTTGAAATCAAAATCTTTTTTTTTTTTTAAACACTAAAAAGCAGTCATTTGATTTCTTACACACTTTCACTCCTTTTGTTTTTTGTTTTGTTTTTTTCTTTAATTCACCTCCCGCTTCAATTAGGTGTTATTTAAGACGATAACCTTTGAGTGGATAAGCTGGTTTGATGCCTTCTGTAGCTAATTCTCTCTCTATTATGCATTTGCACAGACCTGGTAGGTAGCGTGAGCCACACAGGATGGCTCAGTGTGTCGCAGATCGCCTCTCCGGTGTCCAGTGCTGCTGAACAGAAGATTGCTTTGGCCTTTCGGTGATTACCATCTCCTCATTTGGCGAGGCTCTGATGAAACAAGACAGGCTTTCACAGATGATCAGCTTAGAAGATGCACACTCACATGCACAAAGGAGAGTAATTAAATACAAGACAGGATGTGTCATTAGCGCATGTCAATACTACGGAGTTTTACTATGGTTACCGTTTTAAAGCACTGCCCTGAAAAGCGTCTGCGGTATGTTGTGAATTAAACTGAAGTAAATTTTTTATGGTAAATTAAGAAACTAGAAATAAATTTAGAGAGTTATTTATGTTAAAATGATGAAATAACTCTTCGAAACACAGAGTGCGGTACCTGTCCAGGTCTCCGACAGGCGTCTTGAGATTTCTCGATGTTGCTCGAAAATAAGATCTTTTGCGTCTCCCAGGAACCACCTGCAATAGATGAGGCCCAGATCTGAGGCGAGGTGCCAGCAGGGGAGACGTGTTAATGAATTAATATGCATTGTCCCAATTAGCCTCTGCACTGCAATAATTATCGCGCGCACACGTTTCATGTGCTGGAAATCGGGGACATCCCATTGCGCAAAGCCTCGGCTACCCAGAAGGCTCGCGGTGACTTATTTTTACTCCAGATGAGGTCAAACGTTTCCGTTTTGTTCTCGCCGCGCGATAATTAGACGGAATTCGCTTGCAGAAAGAACGGAACGTGTGACAGATGAGCGGACCGATTCCTCCAAACTCACCTCCGGGGGGATTAGGGAGTTTTTTTAGAAAGCGGACCGTGTTTGTGTGCTACATGCGATTACCATAATCAGCTTACGTCCGCGCTCAAAGGGCGAGCTAACGAGAGGGCTTTTTTTCTCTTTTGTTTTTCTGAATTTTCTAATTATTTGAATAATATTGGGAACATTTGGTAAAGAGCTGCTGAGAAGAGAGGGACAGAACGGCAACGGTGGAAGCTGTCATGTCAGGGCAAGATAATGTTTAGTCAGGTTTATTTGTATTGGACAGTTCAAAGTGCTTTACAGTATGAAGACATAAATACATCATACAGTCAACAATTGTGAAAACCAGTAACAAACATTACGAGACATTGTTAAAATTATCAATACACCTCAAATATGTTGGCCAGTTTTCCTTTTATTATTGTCTGAACAAACACAGAGGGGTGTTTTTCTTCCCTTTTTTCATTTTAAGGGTTTAATCCGATCAATTAAATAAAAGATAACATTTCGCTAAGCTTTTTTCTTGTAGAAGACCACAGAGATATGTTGTTTTTTTGCTATTATCTAGAAACTACCAAGAGTAGCGCAAACCTACCAAAACGTGGCCGATCTACATAAACCAGCAGTTTCCAGACTTTTTGCCACTTTGACCAAAACTGTTGATGTGAAATTAATTGTTGGGCACAATTTTTTTAAATTAGATATTAATTTTATTGAGAATTTTCATGTTAATCTTTTTATGAACAAGACATGTAATATTTTTAATAAAATGAACAAGTGGTGCGACTTTCTTTATTTTCCCAAGTTTCTGAAAGTCTACTTATGATTTAAAAGTTTCCCCGTCTGTCTACCGCCTGTGCTGCCATTTTTGAAGTGTTGCCGAGGGCCACGCAAAAATCATTCTGAGGTCCGTAAATGGCCCGTGAGCCAGACTTTGGGACAGTTTTGGAGGAGTCGCAAGAATCCACCGCTCAAGTGGGAAGAACCTGTTTATGAAGCAACTTCACACAAAACAGACACAAAAATAGTTTATTTGTGGAAAAAGTGGCTGGGCTCTTTTCCGTTGGATTGTTGCAGCACTTGTATTTTGGACCCTTTTGCATACTTTACAAGAAGCAGAACACAATTTGCTTCTTCAAAAACCAATTCAACAGAAAGCATCAAACAAACAAACAAAAGCTAGCGTCTCCCACGATGGCACGCTAGAGTTTTGAGCGGTCAGAAACAGATATGTTGCCTTGGAGCTTTTCTAGATGAGAATAAAATCTAAGGCTGAGTAAAATGCCGGACATGCATCCATTTTGTAGCTAAATGAGGCGCGGCTGAAAATGACATATAATTTTGCCTTTAGCCTGCCGACCGTGCAGCAGAGAGAGCAGGAAGCCACTGGTTCGGCTGCTTCACCCTCGGCCCTCATCGTTTTCATTTTTAGCTGCAGATCACCGCGTGTAAACCCCCCTCAACACAACACATCATTTTTCTACCAGAGGGCCGCTTTAAGTGCCATTTAAAGCCTCCTCTCATCTGCATAATTCAGCAGTGATATTGGTTCTCTATCATTACCTGAGGAGAAATATGACTCTTGTGAAGCACCGTGTCAGATTTTTATCCTGTCACCAGGATTTTGTCTATTCTTGGTCACAAAATAGCTCAAGCGCCATCGAACTGGAATGTGGTTATTTATCTAGCTGTCTGTAACCACAGAGTCTGAATTGGATTTCAAGCTCGGCTTTAACTGGGCCGTTCCAACATACATATCAGTTTCAGTTCTGGCTGAAGATTCGGGGTCCTGCTGAAACGTCTTCCACCCCAGTGTTAAAGGGGCAGCATCATGTTAAATTGACTTTTTTTCTTTTGGCTTTACATCATGTTATAATATTATTCCCTCATCAAAAACACACCTAGAGTGTTGCTTTGATTCTTTCAAGCATGTTTGAGAAGTCCTTTAATCTCCCACGGCAACCATTGAGCTGAGCAAAACACCTGGGTGGACTTAGCCCCGCCTTCGAGGACGAAGCTCCTCCTCTGAGATGCAGATTCCAAGCTTCTGAGTTTCCACCTCACAGAGCAGCCCTCTTGCCTCCCACTCAGCTCCTTCAGACTAGCTAGCAGCAATTAGCAAACACCTGGTGAGCTCATTATGCGTTGCTAAAGTGTAGGAGGTTCCTTAAAGAGACAGAGGCCCAATTTTAAGGTGTTAAATTACAAAGTAAAAATTCTTTTAAGTTATATTTGATATAAAAAATCAATTTTTATAACAACTGAAAGTAACATAGTTACTTAATTGTGCTATAAAATTGCACTATGTTGCCTGAAAAACACATAACACTGCCCCTTTAATAATAAAAAGAATCAAATAAATTGTCAATAAAGCACCAAATGTCCTAAAATATCTGCTGGAGTTGGAAATCAACATATTAAGAAAGAAAACCAAACTGTAGTTGTTTTGAGATGAGCTGTCAATAGGGAGAGATGAAGGCCAGAATGCAGACTGTGGTAGGAGGAGGGAACAGAGACGTCTCTTTGAGTCAAAGCAAACATGACAGGATGGAGTCTGAGGCTGAAAACCAGAACGGCTGACTGGCCTTTGACATCTCACACTTTAATTAAAACCGATCGGTGATGGAGAAAGAAGGGCTAAAGGGGGATTAAAGGAGGGGACAAGATGCAGCCAAACCTAAGAGAAAAGGATTCCAAACTAGATTTAAATATTTTTTTTAATGACCTTAAGCTACTTTACAGATTCTCAGGAAGGAGACAGTAGTACTAAAACAACCATTTATGTGTGAGTGTGTTTGTTTACATGTCTCAGATTGTTACTATCGCAGCTCCGCTCTTCTGTCGGGGAGAAATGTGCGTCGTGTTGGTGTAATTTGGCAGCTGATGCAGATGATCGCGGTGTCTAGCTGAGGCTCCTCGCCCCCCGTGGAGCCTTGAAGTGAGGCTGAGACTAGTTCATCACTCTCACAGGATGGGGGTGATTACTGGGAGACTGTATTCTGGGTACTGGATCTAAATATAGCGGCACCGTTCGGCAGGCGGGTGATGAAGGCATGCGGTCATTGATTTAGCGGGATTAACATTTTTACAGAGGACGGATCGCAGTCAGAGTTAAAAAGAGGAAAGCGACACGGATGAGTAAATTACAGTTTTCCGTCAACTACTGAGACGTACGATTTAAACTTTACTAGCAAGATGCCCTGTTTGCGAACAATCGTACCGAATCCAATAGTGGAACACAATTCTAGAAAGAATTCATAGCTTTTAGGGGTGCTAGTGCGTTATCCAGCTCACAAAATGGAACTATAAAGGATTTTGGGTTCATGAAAGAGAAAAAACTAAAGTAAAGGTTTCATTTGTCACACAGTGTGTTCTGCAAACGTAGAACATGGAAAAAACTACAAAACACAAACTACTTCTTGTTGTCTTCTTTGTGGCTTTCGCTGTAGTAACGTCCTGGTGTTGATCACATGACTCGTGCGATGTGAAAACAGTGTCTCCATTAGAGTTAAAAAAAAAAAAACACCTCATCACAAGTGGCAAAGCTTTTTATTGAAAAACATGAGTTTTTTTCTTGTTTTGTTTTTTGTTTTTTTGCAAAAGCTGTTGTGTGTCCTTTAAGCAAATTTATTTTGGTCATTTCAATTTGTGTAGTTCTATGGTTAATGGAGGCGCAGCTTGTGTGACATTTTTCCAGAACCTCCCGGTCAGAATGGTGCTCTGTGCGCTACTTAACCTGTTCAAGTGTTACACGAGCACTTGGTTCATCAAAGTCGGGTTACTGTTTTCTAAATGAGGCGGAAGCTGAGGCTAAGATCACAGTGCCATCTAGTGGCCTGGCATGGTGACTGCAGTCATTCCAGGCCTGTATTCAAGGTGTCGTAAATACGTAAAGTTTCATATTATTTATTCATAAACTAAGAAAATGTGTTCCTAAGTAAAGGTTGGTGAGTACTGTGTGTTTTCTTTTTAAAGGTGAGGTGAACTCGTCCCCTTCACACACATAATTATTGTGACGGCCCTGGCTAACACGGCTAGGCTCAGCTTATATTGGTTGTATATTCAACCTATGATAGTAGTTGGATTTGAAGCTTTTGTCAAATGTTACTTTTAGGTTGGAATATTTATTTGCCGCAGCAACTTTTAGCACACGATTTAACATCAACAGTAATTGTCAAATGCTGACGAGGGCGTCAGTAAAGAGGCTGATAGAAACCGTTCACTCATAAGCACAATCTGATTATGAGCTGCTCCCCCTTCAGGCAACTGTTTTTCCTTACGGGCTTAATTTGCTGAGTTTCACTCCCGAGGGACACTTTCATTTTGTACTTTAAATCATCTTTCCAAAACGTGTTTCACCCGTCAGTATGTACTTCCTGTTCTGAGCCTGACAGTTTGTTCCCAGTGCTGATTCCTCAGTGCTGCTGTTTGAAGAACCGTCTCTGCTATGGGAAAAGCAAAAAGCCCTGAGCTGTTGAAATGTTGATGATTTGGACTGCGCTGTGGTTCAGATCGGCTTAATAAAATGGACGAAATAACTTGACAACACCTACAGAGGTACTCTGGCCGGTTCGCCAAGCTGCTCTGCCAAAACATTCTCCCACACGGCTACAATTTGTAGCTCCACTGTTTCTGTGATCTGGCATTTCATTGTGAATCGTGAGAAGAAAAAAAGAGCCATTCCCTTTATATAATCTGGATGTTAAGAAGTCAAGCCAGACATTGTTTGATCCTACAAAAATCACTTTTTTTCTGCAGGTATAGAGGCAGACTTCAGGGTTCTTCTTTCACTCCTCTATTCCTATATTTGTCTTTCCCTTTAAAGCTTTTTCCACTTTCATATATGCATACATCAAGTGGAGGATGATGGCAAAAGCTGTAAGGCTCCCTCCAGTTAAACGTCCAGTAGCAGGTAAAATAATCGGTCAGAATTGAAAATTCTCTCTGACAGAACGTGAACCGTTTTATCACTAAAAACCTGCAGAGAAAATGCAGGATACAAACAGGTTGGACATTACTGATTTTTATTTTCATTTTTTTTTTTTTTTTTTTTTTTTTACTTCAGAGTCTCTTTTTCTAAGCACTTCACAGTTTTGCACTACGTTGTCTCATTTTAAATAAGAAATGCGATATAATGAGACGAGCCAGGCCGGATCGAAAAGGATGTTTGGTGGCCTGACCACAAAAAAAAAATAATAAAATTTACTAATGCAAATTACAGAACATGAACCTGTAAAAACTGAGTATGAACCGATGATGCCAAATGATGATGCAAAGTTTCCCTCAGAAAACCTGCTAAGCCCGGCGCTCAGGGGTTTAGGGCAGCCATTCATCCGCCATGTTTTTGACGTAAAACATTTTTTTTATAGTTGACTTGATATTTCTGCGTTGTTGGAAGACTGGAAGGTCAATACCTAAACACCAACTATAAAGTTTTTTGTTTTTTAAAAAAAAAGCAATCATAAAAAAAAAAAAAAAAAGCTAAAATAAATGAACAATGCTAAGCCTGATGGGGGGACAGGTAAAGCCTGGTGGCCCGGCAGGCTTATAACACACCGAGGGAAACCCTGTGATGGTAGGTTTAACGCATCCCTGGGCCAGTAGTACTATAACTTCATCATTTTCAAATATTTGAGTAGTTTATATTTATAGACATCACAAACATATGAGTCAACAACTCTTATGTTAAGTGCAATGTCTGCAAAACAAAACGGTATTTAAAAAAAAATCAAAATGGAAACATTAGTGGCTAGTAGCCCTGGGTGCTGCCCCTGTAAGCCCTTTTAAAGTCTGGCCCAGGTGATGATGTTATGAGTATGATAGGTATGAGTAGTTTTGCAAGGCAGTGTGCTCATTTTAAAATCTTCTTTCAGTTTGTGGCTGGTGTATTAAAAATACCACGTGATTTATGTCGCCTTTACTCCAGGAGAATCTTTCAGCTCTCTCTTGAACAAAAACAACTAAATAAACAGCCAGCCAGCAGCGCTGGAGAGTGCGGAACAAACACAGTTTTACGCAGCGATAAGTGAGATGACATTTCACTGGCTGGAGACGCAGCTGACGGGCGTTTGTTTTCAATTACCGACAGTGCGGCTCTTTTGAAACCACTCTGACGGCCAACCAGCGATTATCAGCAGGCAGCTGAGAGAAGCGCTCAGATTTTTGAAGAGCAGTTGGGGGCGAGGTAAAAAAAAACAAAACAAAAAAAAACAAAAAACAAGAAGAAAAGAAGTAGGCTACTAAATTGTGCTGCCGCAGCTGAGGGCGGAGGAAGCTGGACGGTCCGGGTTTGTTGCCGGGTGGCCTTGGAGCAACATGTCTGGTATGTTCTCCTCCGGGGCCGTCGGCGTGTCTTGTGGGAGTGAAGCTCTGCAAACTGCCTCTGCTACAGCTCCGCACGACGCTCTGGCTGTCAAAGGAGGTTTTTGTCTTCACCATAAGTTTGCTCTTTTTTTTTTTTTTTTTTTGTCTCACTGCAAAGACTTTCAACTCCTTCGGCCTACTTTGACCACTTGTAGCCGATATCCTGGGTGTCTGTAAGCAAAAGCAGTCAAAAATACATATCGGAAGTGTTTTCTGTTCTAATATTGTTTACGTCAAGGAAATTTCACGCATGCGTACAATGTCAGAGGGCAAAAAGGTGATTCTTTTACCACTTGGCTGTGGATCAAACTTGGATGATTTAGTGCATGTGCCATAGGAAAGGTAAAAATAACAGAAACCCTGTTGGAAAAACTCAAAACCACTCTTTTTTTTCTGACGCTCTCTGTGTCAGCTATGCTACATGCTGACCTGTTGCCATAGCAACTGACAACAGCTCCGCGAGTGTATCAGGATTAAACACTAATAAACACGCAAAGAACAAAACATTCAGTCTGTTACGGTATTGGTTTTCAGGCATGGTGTTTATTTTGTAATTACGGTATTAATAATGGACCGAACACAGCGCCTGTAGATTAGCTAATTTAAACACCTGCTCTGTTGATAATCTGTCAGAGTTGGTGTGTGGGTCGCCATTTTGTTTTTAAACTGAGCCGAAACACACCGAATTCTGCAGCTCGTCTAAGGTTGTCAAAGTCAAGCTAGCATAGCTACTTCCCTCTCCCTCGCCATTTTTGTTTTTAAATTAGAACTTTTTCCTGACTTTATCCAGTTGTCGTTTTGTTGACAATTAGTTGCAAAGCACAGTGCTTCTTCTTCTTTTATATACCACATGTACGGTTAAGATTTAGGGTGTTGTGTTGACAACAATGGGGACTGGCAGGTTTTTTGGGGGGGTCAGGATCTTGTGCGCTTGACGTCGCATTACATCGTGTGTATAAACAGTCATTGGAATGTAATGTTGTTTTGCTTCACAGACAGAAAAGAGAAATGTATGCAATATAAATGTAAAACACTGCTTTGATATGAAGCTCTTTGTTGTGTGTGCCCAGATTATATCTTTCCAGTCAGTCTGCCAAGATTTTGATTTCCTCTCCTTCGAATCTACATGGAGCAATACAAACAGAGATGTCAATAAAGAAAAGTCTTCAACCCGAAGACATTCAGCAAAGTGGGCAAGAAAGCCAAAAACATTAGAAAGATAGCTTTTGTTCTTGTTTTTATGTGGGGAGTCTTTTTTTTTTTTAAATCTATTCCAGTTCTTTTGCTTGTTTAATTCTGACTCCCATTTTATGTTATCACAGTGAGCAAATATATAACTGCAGTGACCACCACTGTTAGATTAATTTCTGTATTTGCAAAACTGAATTATTGAACAGTGTGTTGACTCAGTCGCGTGTTTAGTTTTCCACCGTTGAACTGAAATCTTTGGTTGCCGACGGCAGCCTTTCGTTACTGTTTGCCTTCATTCTGTCAGCACAGTTTTGCTTCCAAAACCCGACTGACTCCATTTCCTGTTGCCTTTCAGCTGCTCTCTGTTAGTCATTGTGTGTATGTCAACCGGCTGTTTGTCTGGCCACCTTGCCAGATTATTGTCTCACTCCGGTTCGCCGTGCTGCCAGCCAATTGGACTTGTGCGGTGTATTTCTTACACCGCCTGCCAGTTCCTGCCTGGAACGCGTTGGGATTGTTTTGTAATTATGCTTTTCGGTTAAAGTCATTTTACTTCTCTTACCTGCCCGTCCGCTAAGGGGTGTGTGCATTCGGGTGCTCTCTCACATGCTATGCAAGAGAAATAATAATGACCCAGCACATTTTATTTGACATGCTGGTGAAATATCTCCCTTTTTAGACTTTTCCACATTTTGTCACGTTTCAACCACAGACTGGGTATATATATATTGGATTTGGGTTTCATATAAAAGACCAACTCAGAGGCTTGTTACAGAACAGTGGACATCATGAAGACCAAGGAGGCCATCAGAATTGTCACACATGAATACGTTTGCGGTAGGTTGGACCTACAGTCTTTCACCACAGCAGAGAAAACAGACTTTCATCAGTTTTACCATCAGTCTTTGCTTGAAGGAGCAGAATTATGTAAAGTCGACTAGTTTTGAGCTTTACACCATGTTGTAATGGTTTCCCCTCCTCAAACACAAACCTGGAGTGATGTGTTGATTCTTTCGTGCAAGTTTGAGAAATCCTTTAATCTCCCGTGGCAAACAGTCAGCTGTCCAAAATGCCTGGGTGGGACGTAGCACCGCCTTCAAGGCCCAAGCTCCTCCTTAGCTTCCAAACTTCTGCCTCACAGAGTACTCAACTCCTTCAGACTAGCCAGCAGCAATTAGCAAACACCTGGTGAAACTGCGGATCTGCTGAGCTCATTATGGGAGCTACATCTCAGTTCAGTGTTGGTGAAAACATTGTTAAAGGGTTAATATGTGTGATGACTTCCTGAAGGCGGAGATTCAGAAGCGTCAGGAGTTTCTTAAAGAGACAGAGGCCCAATTTCAAGGCGTTAAATCAGGAAGTAAAATTTTCTTTTCAGTCATATTTGATATATGGAGCATTTTTATAGCAACTGAAGTTAACATCGTTACTTGATTGTGCTATAAAATGGCTCTGTGTCCGGAAAAAATAATAATACAGCACCTTTAAACACACTTTAACCATGGCAGCTAAAATCTACCTTCAGAAATTCAAACGTCAAAGTTTCAAAGACAACATGGCCTGCTCACTAAAACCCCAGTTATTAGACCTGATCTGTGTCACACCACACGAGACCTCTCGTATATTGTCTTTCGGCGTTCACACCAGCCACTTTCCAGAGTAGGTTTAACTAGAGAAAACCCCTGCATATCGATGCGTTTACTGTGTCTGCCCCTGAGTGTGTAGCAGTGATTACCGAAGTGTTCAGCCACCCGGATAGAGAGATCAAACATCAACATGGATTCCTTTTCTTGCCAGAAGAGGAGTTCGATATCAAAGGCTCAGGTCACTTTAATACCGACGCTCAGTCAACTCTTGTTTGAGGTCTCTAACGGCGAAGTTAGAAAAGATAATCAGAAAGATTTGTTCACCTTCTTAAAAAAATTAAGTTTACCCCCTTTTAACGTTAACTTATCCACATTCAGTCCGTGTAGATTGGAGCTACCTCTAGAGTAAAAATCCAACTCGTTGTTTCTGCCTTTGTCGACCAGACTCAGTGAAACAACTCGACAACAATCTCCTGGCAGTGATTAACAGCCAACCAGCTGCTGAATGCTCCACTCTACTTCCACTTCCTGCACCAGCTGACCTCTGTGGCCGCCTGCGTGCGGTCAGACGGCGCGCAGGTGGAGAGCAGAAATCAGCCGCCTTCTGGAGGGACAAAACCATGCAGTTACAGCTGTGAAGGTTTCAAAAGCTGCAGAAAACCCAACAATTGGCTTCCTTCAGAGGAGTGAATTTATGTCGTAAAATAAGCTGCAGAGCTCTTCTTTTGTTATTTTTTTCACTTTACAATAACTTTAACAAAAAAAAGACTTTTATTAGCCTGTGGAGCTACCATCATGCCCTGTTTGGCTTACAGAGTACTCTCCGTGTACCTCTTCCTGGAGGTTAGCTGGACTGCTAGTTACTTTTTTTAGTATATTTTTATTTTCGTTCATTATTTATTTGTTGTTATTGTATTTTGGAGTTGTTACTTGTTCCTCAAAACATTCACATTAAAATTAATGTTCCATAAACATTTTTCTTCTCAACATAATTGCATCCTGGTACATGTAAAAACCTTGTATGCAAAAATATCAATGAGAAGAAATTCCAGAAGACACACACGTTGAGGTAAAACCTCAGCCCCCGGTTCAGTCATGCAGTCCATTTCCACCTCAGCCCTCACACACACACACCCTGTCTGACCTCATTAAGGCAAGAGGTGAGTGTGTGCGTGTGTGTGCGGACCCATGGCTTTGCTCGTTTGCGGCGCGTGTCGGCATGCGACCGCCAGACCATCAGTCATGATTGTACCCCGGGTCCGCTGTGGCTCAGAGCCTTCATTTCCAGGTGACCCTCTGGGAAGAAGCATGGCAGTGATGGAGTGAGGGGTGCTCAACGACATGCGTATGTGTGTGTGTGTGCGTGTGTGGGTGTGTGGGCGTGGGTGTGCGTGTGTGTGTATAAAAAAATGAAAGACTGCTCATTGAAGGGGTCATTGTTGCGGGTGACAGCTGGCGGCAACATCTGCTCAGCCGGAATAAAAAAGTCAACCACAGCAGACATGAGGCAAATTCCCAAATGAGACTTTTCAAAAAAATGTTTTGCATTAAGTTAATTTTACAGTGGCTCTCAAAAATCTATATGCCGCTGTATTTCTCTACAGATTTTTGTGATGTACAAATTTTTGGATTATAATAAATGGGTTAAAAATATGTCTTTGTGGATTTCAACTGAGAGAGAAAAAAACAACTAGCACTACAAGCAGTTATGAACGTGTTCTAAGCCCCACCCACCGAGTCCGTCCATTTGCCCCGCTGCGTTTCCACCATAAATGTCCACAAAACTTTGTAGCTATTCGGCTAATGTCTCAGTAACACGTTTTTGCAATTATATTGTTTCAGTTAAATAAGAGACACAATTAAAATGACACATGAACAAGTTTGAACAAGTCATTAAGAAAATATGCCACACCCTCATCCTGCTACCACTTCCTGTTGTCATCTTTGTCATTTCTGTCAGTAGCAACCTCCGGTTGTTGATCACATGAATTGTGTGATGCGGAAATGATAGTTTTGTGAAATGCATCAATTTCTGTTCAGTCAAAATATCACCTCATCCTAACAGAAAAGCTTTTAATCAAAAATAATTTTTGTTAGTTTTGTTGGATTTAGTGTTTTTTTCCATTAAGTGAACTTTTTCTCATAATTATGCAATTTTTTGGTCAATTGAAAACAGCTACTTTGTCTCTTAGACTGAGTTGGAAGTAGCCAGGACATTTCTTATTCCTTAAAGGTTGTTGTCATTAAAACAAAAGCCCCGCATAGCATTTTTTGCAGAAGCCACTCTGTTAAGGCAGCCTTCAGTTCAATTTAAACACTCAGTTTTTTGGATTTAAAAAAAAATTTTTTTGGTAGGAGTCAATCAACACTCCACATCTTGACTTGGTAACATTTGCTCACTCTGCCTTGCAAAAGATCTCCAGGTCGCTCAGACTGTTAGAACGTTTCTTCTACCTGAACCCCTTCAGGTGTTCTGTCAATTTTAGATGTGAATTTTGTCAACATTTTCTCTGTCATTATGAAAGATTCTTGCAGCTCTTCTCTTTAGCCCAGTGTCAGTTTTTGTTGGAAATTCCTGCAGCTCCACCATCAGTGTTGCTGTTGGACTCTCTGTAGCTTATTTGGAAATGTCCCAAAAGTGTCACATTTTCCAGTTTAGCGGTGACATGCTATCGATATGCAACACTGTGTTTTTCGGTAACGTTTTAATCAGATACATCTTCGTACTTGAGATTACTTTTATCCCTTACAATCTCTGGAGACTTTGGCTTTAGCAAAAGGTTGCCAATGAGAAAACAGTATGAAAATTTGCTCATCTCTTTCTTGAGTTTTCTCAAGAAATGTTAGCTGCTTTTTTAAAAAAAAAATATTTTCTCTATTGACTTCTTTTTGTATTTCACTTTAATTGCACTACATAAAAAAAATTCTTATGAAATGTTTTATATTACAAAAGAAGGTACAGTACAGACCAAACATTTGGTCTGTACTGTATATATAAAATTGTGAAACTTTTATTGCTGTATTACTGGAAATGCTTCTATTTACATAGTTTTGTGTTGTATAGCATCACTGTAATCACCAGCTGCTCAGTGACTCATTCTACCGTGTGTGTGTGTGTGTGTGTGTCATCTTACAGTTTTAAAGAAACAAATGACTTTCACTGTAATTGTAAAATGAGAAGAACATCCTCTAATGGGCCTGGTTAGAGGTTATGTTTGCTGTATGACTGAGAGTTTTATTGTGTTTACATCCAGAATTAAAGACTGAATTTCTCTGCCACATTCTCACAATCCACTCATTCCAATCTCTACATTTCTTTGCATTCCATGTGGGAATTTATTTTTTTCTTTTTGGTGTCACCTCAGGATCCACACACACACACACACACACACACACACACACACACACACACAGTTACTTCCTCATGTTTGAATTCTTGCACCCTTGGCAACACGAACATCACCGAAACATGAAGTGTGAGTCGAATACGGCCACATTCATGTCCAAATGGATCATCAAATCTGGACACCATGGAAGAACCATTCCTGACAGGAACCCTTCATTCTGATGACTCGTTAACTGGCTTTGCGGCGATAACCAACCAAAAATTCCTACAAGTTCAACAACTGAACTTTTTGTTAATAAGTAAAGCAGCGGAAGTTGCCGAAAGCTTTCAGATAACAACCGGCTAAGTTTTGACTCGTGTCTCTTGTCTTGCAGTGGGGAGGTTTGTTTCAGTGCACTCAGGCTGTAGTTCCTCCAAAAATAAACACAGTTTCAAACATCCAAAGAGGTCTTCTGCATAAAAGGTAAAAGGCTACAACAAAGGTAATTTCTGACTCATGGAAAATTGAGACTTTGAGGTTTTACATTGCTATGTATACAAATTAGCAAATTGGGAGAGTTTAAACCTCAGAAGAAGAAAAAAAATCTATTAAAACGTGTCAGACGAGAGGATTTTTACTAACTTTTGGCTTCAATTTCTTGTTGAAATGGTTAACATGTGGTGGCTCTCAAAAGAGACCCCAAATCATACAGTTCAAAAGGAGATGTATGTAAACTTCTGACTTTAAAGTGAGTCAGCAGTAACATAAATAACAACAGGCAGATGTTACTACTGGACGAAACAACGAAGAATATGACAGGAAGTGGTAGGAGGATGATGGCGCAGTTTTTTTTTTTTTTTTTAACATCATCACATGAACATTCTTATCCAAATGCAACTTTAATTGCTTTGCTTATTTTATAAAAGCACTGCAGTGATGAAATTGGTGTTTTTTTTTATATCGACAGAGTTTTGGGCACATTTGTAACGGAAATGCAGTTAGACAAACATTGCCTCGAAAGTAAATCTTACAATCATACATGAATGAGTTTGTTCTCGTGATAAGTCAATAAAAACCCATTCTATAATCTTTCAGCTACTTCCTGTTTGTTGTGCCAGTGGCCAACATCTGGTTGTTGATCATGTGACTCATACGATGTGGAAAAAGGGTTTCCATTGCAGCTTTGCCAAATGAACCAATTTTGATACTGTCAAAAACAAACAAACAAACAAAAAACCCACCATCTCATTCTAAACAAATTCTTTCAAAATTGGCTTGTTTCCATGAAGCAAATTTATTTTCAAAAAGTCTGACGTTATATGGGCAATGAAAACGGTTAATATCAATAAAATATTATCTCCAGAATGTGAATCCAACAATTAATCCAGGACTGTGCTGTGACTATTTTTCTGTAAATATGGTCACTTTTGCACAAATAAAGGATCTTGATCCAATCATAGTTGGACCCACCAAGGGGTCGAACAACAGTGGGAGGGTGTGGGTGTGTGTGTGTGTGTCTGTGTGAGCTGAGTGTGTGCATGTGACCGACTGTGCCTTGTTGGTCAAACAGGAAATCCATTACACCAGCCTCCGCAGATCAAGTTGCACACAGACACAGATTAATGTGGCTAATGTGTACACATTAGGGCCATTACTGGAAATGTTATCGTTTTCATCCGCGGCAGTTCCAGATGCCTTGCGCTCGGGCTGCTGCGACGCCTCGTTTTGAAAAAAATCCGGAGTGCTTTAAATCATCCGAGGGCGGCTGGGACTTTCCAGCAGAACCGGAGCAAAACAACCCCCCCCGAAAAAAAAAAACAACCCCCCACACCCCCCACCCCTGAAAAAAAAAAAAAACTTCATCCACGGCGGTAAGAGAGGAGAGAGAGAGTCAATGCTGCCCAAAACTCACTCTGAAGTTGAAAAGCGAAAGCGTCTAATTGGCTTGAGTTGCTCATCAACGTGAGAGTAGACAACACCAGATGGTATGTTTCTCTTTTCTTTCTTTTTTTTTTCTAAGTTAAAAGGTGTTAATTGACTCCATGCTGATTGGAGTTGTCTCTCGCGTTTTCTTTATTTAGAAGCTCAAACATGCCATCAGAGCTACAACACAAAATACTGGATTGTTTTTTTGGTTGTTGTTTTTTTATTATTATTATTATAACCTCAGGTTCCCAAGTTAACAGTTTTCGCTTCACATGAAGCGGAAGCATCTGTTTGTTCTGCCGAGAGACGACCGTCACAAACACGAGTAATGATCAGTAGATTAAAAAGGTTTTTAGAATCAAGTCTCTGGTCATTTATTAATACATGTAAATCACAATAAAGTCCGTATTTGATGTCAGCTTCGTAAAATATATTTTTTAAAAAGTTCCACAGTCATCGTCATGGCTGATTCCTGAGGGGGAAAAAAAAGAATTAGGAACTGTGAAGAAAAGTGCAGATCCTCTCAGCTACCTCGCTGGTTTCTGTTGCTCAGTCAAGTGATTGTAAAATCCAGTCTGATGTCACAGACTTTACCACAGAAACTAATGTTCAAATAAGACGTAGTATGAAAACACTGAGGTGCGAACAGAAGCCAGTCCTCACCGGCTCAGTAGAAGAACCAGAACTGAGAACAAAAATGCTTTGACTGCAGCTCTCTGCTGTGGCTGGAGCTGTGAGGAAAAACTTGTCACATGTTCAATTCCTTTAGATTTTCTCTTTATTATTGCTTGGACGGGCCGTGCAGACTGAGATGGAAAACAAGAACTAAGAGGGACTCAGTTCCTACGCTCCACCTCTAAAGAATCGACCTACTGCACTGATTCTGCTTTCAGCTGCTGATTTGTGTGTTAAATGACAAAGGGAAGGAAGCCAGGTAAGCAATCCAGGGTGGATTAACGTTTGGATATTCAAATGGATTCCTCCCATTGCAGAACTTGTCAAATTCGCCTGCAGTTTGTGTGAATATCCCAGTCATTTCCTGTTGTTGTGCCGTGTCTTAAAGAGTGTTGAGTTAAAAACTGATACAATTTGTGTTGGTTTGCTTGTAATATGTTGCTATTTTGACTCACTGAACCGTGTGTGGTGTCCCTCTGGGGTCAGTCCTCGGTCCCACTCAGTTTACCCTGAACGTTCTCTCTATTGAGAACATATTAAATCTCTACAGGGTTTCCTTTCACTGCTATGTAGACGACATTCACCTTCACACTGGAGTAGAACCCATCTTGCCATTGACTCATCATCCTCACTCTTCACTCTCACCACTTGCCTCGAGGAGATTGGATGAACGCTAATCTTCTCGAATGAAATCCCTCAAAACCAGAACCTTCCACATCAGATCCACTCATCACTTTCCACCAGGACGTTCTCTGACCACAGCGTTCCTCCTTTTCCTCCACAGTAAAAAGTCTTGGTGTAAGATTTCGTTCTCTCAGATTTGAAACTTACTTAAAATCCCTCTACCATCTGAAGAACGTCTCTAAATTCTGTCCATCACTTTCCTTTTCAGACGTTGGTCAGTTTGGCTAGAATAGCCTTTTGTTCCACCTTAATAAATAAAATCAGCATCTGAAAACAATTTTTTGTATTTTTTCAGGTCAACTTTGTTGGGAAATTTAATTCTGTTTGTCTGAAACATTAAAGTCCAAACAAATGAGCAAAAAAAAAAAAAAAAAAAAAACTATCTGTAAAAGAGAAAATGCTTTTTCATGGTACTGTCGTTAGCATTAGCTTATACTTATTTAGTAGGTAACAAACCACTTCCATTTTAAGCCAGCGCACTTGACTTCTAGTTTAAACCGAAGTCGTTAACAACCCGTTGACTTTGTTACACATGATTTTCATTTTACCGGTTCTTCTTTCATCCGGTGGATGAGGCTCAGAACCGTCTTATCGAACCGCTGTATGGATAAAACATCCGTCTGTAAAGTCATTTTCCATCTAGTCTCACCCATCACTATTGGTCATAGTTTTTTTTACCCATTGTTTGGTTGAAATGACCCAACTTCAGTTCCAACCACACGAACCCAATAACAATTCCATGTGTGATAATTCAGTTTTCTTTCTTCACGTCAGACGAAACAAAAGATTTGCTTCAAAATGCCAAATCTTAAGTGCCATTTTGATGCTTTTTATTTCCTTCTGTTTATTGTTGTGCTCTGCCCTTTGTTGTGTGCCCCGTTTTGAATTTTGAAAAATAGTTTGACATTTTCAGTAGATATACTTTTTCTGGGCCCACGAGTCCATTTGCTTGGAGTGACAATCGGAGCAAAACAGGGAATTAAGTGAACAATCATGTTGACTGTTTAAATCAGAGGAAAACTTCAGGTTTCTACCAAGATACACACCAAAAATCTTCTGTTGCTATTTTGACTTTATTTGCCACTTTTTAAACAGTAAAACATTCTTATCCGAAGGGTTTGTTCCTTTGGGTTTGTGAATGTACATTCGATTGATGGATGGCGTGCAGGGAATGTCTTGGACTGAAAACTATTTTTATTTCAAAATGGCTAATCCAAAAGCCCTTCACATTGCAGTTTCATTGACCAGAAATTTTTAGTTCAAAAACTTTGGGTTTTAACCGTTTTTTTTCCAAAACAATGTTGGGAGTACAGCAAAACGCTCAGAGCAGGTTCTTGGAACCGACGACGATGTAATGCAGAGCGGACATGGCGGCTCGGCTCAGCTCCTGCTCTACATCAGAACCAGAATCCAGTCATGTCGTGAGGTAAAACATCTCCAACCATCTTCCACCCGTCATCTCATCAGAAATAAAATGTATTTCTCACTCTTCTATCCCTTTTCATCCCCAGGTTCTTTCCCACACACTCATTGAAGCACCAGAGACTTGTGTGTGTCAAAGTACTATTCATGTTACACACATCTTCTACACGATCACGAGAGCGTTTTTCGATTTACCTCTCTCAGAAACTCGAGTATGGTTCAGATTAATTTAAAATGACTTAAAACATTAATATTTGCATACATTTCTTCAGCTTGATACAAGATTTCATCGACTTCTTGGAATACCAGCCTGCAGAATGAGTCTTTGTATGGCAGCCTTTTGCAGTACTGCTGCCAATACTGCGTGCCAACCTTCAGCACATCCACCTCAACTATGACAGTGATTGTATCTAGTCACATGCTGGTTATTTTGTTGAATATAAGGCCAAAGGCCTGACAGTGGCAGTCATATCAAACACGGCTCCATCCTGACTGTGCTGGTTCTGAAAAGGTCAACTCGTAATACCTGCCATGTCCGTTCTAGATTTCATAGTCTTTAAATAAACGTTGCTGAGAAGCCAGTGGCAGCACTGACCTGTAGTTGTTCTGTTTTCACGTTACCTTCACTAGAAGAACTCTGGTCTAATGGAGAGAAAGTAAAACGTGATTCCAGTAGTCAGCAGCCCATTGTCTTAATGGGAGTGGAGTTTCCCCACAGTAGTAGTCGAGATAACCTAATCTCGAGACCAAACCAGTGACAGGTGATTTTCAAAACCAGCAATGTAATCATAAAAATGTAGAGAACTGAAATTTTTAACGTTTTCAAAGTTAAAAGTGTGATTGCATTGAATGCAGACAGGAATTTCACACAGTAGCTGCTGACGCAACTTTTTTGTTCTTCCATAGTGTGTAGAGTTCACTCTGGTTCCAGCAGGTTTCTGTTCACACACGTAACAACTGCATCCACTGCAAACAACACACAATCTTACCAAGGATTTTTTGCTTAGTTTCTAGTGCAAAATTTTTACTACACTTGAAATAAGACAAAACTAACTTACAAATAACTTGTCAGCAAGACATAGGAGCTGGTTTTCAGTCAATAATTTCTTAATATTGATGAAAAAGCCCTAGATGCACTGGCAGATTATTTCAGTTATAACAGTGTGAAATATCCTAGTACTTTTTAGTCAATATTGGGACTTTAATCACTTCAAACAATGTATGTTGCTGAGAAGCAGCTTCTAAGACTATTTTGTCATATTTCAAGTGTACTAAGAATTTTGCACTAGAAACTAAACTAAAAAATGACTTTGTAAGATTTTAAGTTTTTGTAGACTCTACTGAGGAATCACTGACTATATCAGGATTATCAAACTCAAGGCCCAGATTCAGCCCGACGTATCCAAACTGCAGCTCTGTTGACTCTAGAGGCACAAAGACAGAACTGTAAGGTAACCCTTGTGAGCTTAAACTTTATTTTATTAGTCAAATCAAATTAGCTTTTATTCATATAGTGCCAAGTTACATCAATGTGAAAAGATTTTAGAAATTACTTAACTTTAAGAGGTACTCAGTGGATGCAGAAAAACTGTAATTTGTTTTAACAGAGTGTTAATGTGTAGTTTTATCAATACATTCCACCACAGCTGGCCCTTTAAATGAAGGATTTCCCAGCCAGTTATTAGGTTTGAGAGGAAATCACGTTTTCTCACAGGTTACGTTTAGGGTTGGATTTTCTTTTCTACATTACTAACACCATTTTAAAAAGACTACATTTTGTGTTTACAAGTGTTGACTTTGCCTAATATTTAAATTGGTTTGATATCTTGACATTCTGAGACACTGAAGAGTGACAAACATGCAAAATATAGGAAATCAGAAGCCTGCAAACCCTTTTACACACCACTGTAGTCAGTAGGACTGTCAATAAAGCTTAGACTTTCATATCACTCACAACAAACTGAGCACTGTTAGTGATGCTGTGGGGCTGGTGGGCTTCACAGGAAGTGGGGCCCAATTTAAATTCTGTTCAGGGCCATGTGCAATCTTGCTCCGGCTCTGTTATTTATCAAACTGACTGAAGTCCAAACCTCTAAACCCAAAACAGTGCTGGCGGTCACACATTAGAGCTATGACTATCTGAAAAATAAACTTCAGACCTGATGTGAACCCCAGAACCTTTAGACTGCAGTTCTACCTATTGGGAACTGGAAGAGCAGAAAAGCAAACTGGAACATATCAGACATGCTGTCGGCCGTAAACTGGCCTCATGCTGCTTCCATCTTCCGCCGGACCGCTGTGAGTCACCCATCTTTTCCCTCCATGGGTGGCGCTCTGCTTTGTTAGCTAGCAGAAGGAAAACAACAGTCTTTGTATCTGATTTCCCCTCCGTCTGTCCCAACTGTTCTCTCTCATCTTTATTTTCCACTTCTCTCTCTCTCGCTCTCTCAAAGTTGTTCTTTATTGTTTTTCATCCCTGATAGACACTGACTGAACTCATTCTCCCCACTGTAGGTCACATCTGGCTGCAAGACAGCTTACATTTGGGCTTATGGTCCATTATGTTCCACATCTGGCCACCCAGTGCACTCAGTGGAACAACATAAAAAAAAAAAAGCAGCCTACTGTGCTCTGATTATTTCTCCCGCTAACATATTGTTCCAAATGCATTAGAGGGGCAGTGGTATGTGTTTTCCAGGCACATGGTGCTATTTAGTAGCACAATGAGGTGACGGTGTTAACTTGTTTTAAAAAATGCTATACTAATCAAACGTGACTGAAAATGAATTCAACACTTTGAAATTTAGCATCTGTCTCTTTAAAAACTCCTGCTCTTTCTGAAACTCCACCTTCAGAAAGTCATCAAAACATGGCTCTTCCATTAACCTTTTAACCACATTTTTATAAGAGAAGTAGCTCTTATAATGAGCTCAGCAGATGTGCAGTTCCGTCAGGTGTTTGCTAATTGCTGCTGGCTAGTCTGAAGGAGCTGTGGGAGTTCTGCTCTTCTGTGAGGTGGAAGCTCAGAAACTTAGAAAATGCAGCTCCACGGAGGAGCTTCGTCCTCGAAGGCGGAGCTATGTCTACCCATGTTTTTTGCACAGCTGGATGGTTGCTATGGGAGATTAAATGATTTCTCAAGCACACAGGAAAGATTCAAAGCAACATTCCCGGTATGTTTTTGATGAGCATTGCGACATAATGTAAAGCTAAAAAAAAAAAAAAAAAAAGTCAATTTTACAATATACTGCCTCTCCAACATCCTTCCCATCATAACTTAAAGCTCTCCGTTTTCTGCACCGCTGAGCAGCTCCGATTGAAATCCTCTCCCCAGCAGTTTCTCCTCCGTCTTCACACAGGCACCATCCAGCAGTTCTCAACTGACTGTAATTCCTGTCCCCAGGCGTACGCGATCTGGCACGGCGGAGCACTTAAGCTATCCATTTTCCCACTTTTTTTCATTTCACGCCGGTAGCTATTGCCTGTTTATAGACGCTCCTGGCAGGCTGAACATGTGTGGCTCTGTGAACTCTGGATAGGCGCTGCAGAGTTTGCCAGCTGGCCTGTATCTTATCTGTCTGCTGCTGCTGCGGTAGGTTAGCGGCGACGTCATGAAGCTGCTATTTTCAGTCCAGGAAAACATCCACGTCAGTGTCAGTGCATTAGCCCTCAGTGACCGGGGCCCGGGGCACCGCCGGTAGAATGGAGCCAGGAGTATTTATTATGTTTATCATCATATTTATCATAGAAACGTGTATTTCAGAGGTGACAATTCTAAGGAAGGGCATATTTAATAGAAATGAGTCAATCAAGGATAGAGTAAATACATAGTAAACAGATAAAAGTGTCAAAATCTGTCTCAACGTATGACGTTCTAATGTTTACTCGATGAACTGTGGATTTTTTTCCACTCGTGTTTCTTGTCCAGTGTGAGTTTTAGTTGGTGTGGCATTCAGTTCTTTGTCGTTCCAATGCTGCCACTCCATGGCGAACTGAAGAACTGCAGGCACTTTTCCAACTACTTCCTTTGCACATCATATTCAGTAGGACGGCTTGAAAAAACTCCTCCAACACATGACTTCTAGAGGTTTTTTAAAGTTCTTTGTGTTCATAACACTTTTAACGTTTTCATATTTTTATAAGCTGCAACCGTAAACCTTAAGACATGAAAGGGAGTATTTATGTGATAGATCAAAAGATATTTTTAAATATGTCTGCAAGTGAAAATCTGCATACTGTTAAAAGCATGTATTCATACACTATTTTTTTTCTTACTAGGACATAATTAATAGTTTTAATTTCCACTTATCAGAATAACTTTGGTATTTATCATCTAGAGCATTTAGCCCCATTGCTTTTATCCTTCAACACAACTCTGTTCATCAATAGCTACTATCCTGCAATTTTTAGAACTAATTATGAACGACTCATTGCCAAGCCTCTGCTCTGCTGCATCAGTAAAAGCTGATGAGGGAATCCGGTCATTTGCTTCAGGTGTGTTCGCAGGTCAGTTCCACATGTGGTCATGCTGAAGGACAGAACATTGCTTCTACCAGTGGCAATGAGATGCGTTTTTGAAATTTATTGAAATGCAACAAAATACAAGTAAGATCTTTCGCACATTTGGATAAAACAAATAACATTTAAGTGCTTTGTTGCACTCGCCCATTTAATGCTGCAGAAAGTTTTATCGCTTTTATACCGAGCTATGTTCAGGGGACAAAACGAGTGTGACGGTTCCCATTTACCATGGAAGTCAGAGGTCAGATCTCAGAAAGCTGCTACGCTCAGGATAACCTTGTTCTGGATGGACGGTGGAAAACCAGCAGGAAATGCTGGTTGTTTTGTTCTTACTTGGACAATAACTAAAAAAGCTACAAATATGTGGTTAAACTTTAACTACAGACTGATTTTTAAAACCTTCCAATGTCCCGATTTCAAAGTTAGGGGTGAATCAAGTTGATTTTCTTGATTACGAAACTCAAACTGACTTCCAATAGCAAATGAGAGGTGATTACATAATGACAAACAGCTTCGCTCAAGTAATTCAGCCTAATCATGACAACAGTCCTATTTATCTTCAGTTGTATCTTAGCCCTAGCTTGGCTTTAGACGTGAAAAGAGGATGCTAGCTTGGTAAGCGTTACCATGCTAATGACTGGATCGTGTTTACGTTTGCTTAGAAATGATACGACAGGACTTAAAGTCTGGGTGGGAAAAGTTTGTGCATTGTTTGAAACTAAAGGCACTCAGAAAAAAAAAGACCTTTTGGAAAATCTTGACAATCTTAAGGATGTTAGCGGCCTGTAGCTAAGGCTAAAGGCTACCAACAAATTACCTTTTTTCTAAGCAGGCTAGCTTAAAAAATCTGGAGCATTGTACGGCCTTTTTCCACTAGCACCTAGCAAAGCAGCTCAGCGTGGCTAAACAGCACATAGTTCACTTGTAGTGGATGGTCGTCATATTCAGTCCCACAGACTGAAAACTCCTGATCTGTGCAGAAGAAAAACACAACAATGGAAACTGTTGAACATTTCTGCTAAGTCTGCCATTGTCCTTGAAACTCCTAATACACTCGGTTGATGTTTTGAGTTTTCACAAAACAGCCATATTGGCAGGAATATTGTATGGGAGTCACAACCAGTGACTCTACCCCCTAGCCAGTGAGTAAGCGACGTTGTTCTAACGTTGCGACTCCGTGCTCTTCCATTCCCACGTAAAACATTAGTCGTGGAAAATGTCGCAGAACCGAGTCGAACCGTGCTGAGTGGATATTAGTGGAAAAGGGCCAATAATGTACATTTTCAGAGCAATACATTCCATCATATCACAGTGATGTCCATCAGGATTCACAGCCTTCCAACATCTTCGCATTTTGTGACATCGCAACCACAAACAACAAAGGGGAAAAGAAAATCTGAGGTTTCAACAAATAAAAACCTTAAAATTGAGTAATATATATAGCCATGTGTCAATACCTGTAGGACCTCCTTTCATTGAAAGCTGTATGTATTTACCAGCTTCACACAGCTGGAGACTGACGTTTTTGCTCACCTGTCTTTGAAAAACAACAACGAGGTTGGATGGAGGGATCACTGACAACAGGTTTTAAGATTCTCAATCATAACCTGCTTCCTCGTTCCTGCTAAAAGAGCGGTGATCTCTACAGCATGATGCTGCCACCACCAAGATTCACACATACCGTCTGATTATCACATTTGGTTCATCTGACCAGAGCGCACTTTTCAAAGTTTCTGTCAGTCGACATGGCTTGTTGGAAACTTTTAACAACTTTAATCGTAGCTTTCTTTCATCAGTGGCTGCCTTCTTTTCATTCCTCTGTAAAAGGCAGATGCCTGGAGCGAATGACGAATTCTCCAAACTGAGCAGTGAATCTCTGCAGCTCCTCCATTTCTGTCATGGGCCTCTTGGCTGGTTCTCTGATTAATGCGTTCCTTGAAATTAGTGGTTGTAATGTGAGAAAATGTGAAAGAGTTCAAGGATTAGGAGTACTGTTGCATTAAATAATACTTAATACATTATACATTACATATGAAACAGGGTTGGTTAATAATAACTGCCATTCATAAGGCACAATCTGAGACTTATGGCTTTCTACAGTTGTTTTGGACTCACACCAGAGAAGTTGCATTCAGTTGACAGCATGTTAGAGCCATTGTAGACAAAAAAAAGAAAAAAGAAATGGAGTAAATTTTTGCCAAAAAATCTCAAATTTTTAGCAAAAGTTTGAAAAGTAAAATATTGCCTCAAAAATCTCAGAAATTTGAGAAAAAATCTTTTTGGGGAAATTTCACCGACTTGCTAGAAAAAACGTTTGAGATTGATCTCACACATTTTCTGGAAAAATCTTGGAGGACGTTTGAGTTCCAAAACCTGAAAATTTTTTATTTTTAAAACGCAGATATTTTGATGTCTTTTTTTTCTCAAACATTTCTGAGAAAATGTTGCGAGCAAATTTTCTGCTTTTCCCAGAAGATTTCTGTGCTTAACCCCAGAATTTCTGAGCGATTTCTGGCGATTTTCTTTTTTTTTTTTTTTGACTTTCAAAGACAGTAAATTTTGAGATTGATCTCAATATTTCTGTTTTTTGGTGAAAATGTACTACTTGTTTTTTTTTTTTTCTTTTCTATCTACAGTGGTCCCAACACGTCATTGTAGTTTACAAATATATATATATACATTTTACATTTCTCTGAAATCAAAATTACAAAATGATTTCCAGCATTCTATATTACTACTAATTTGTTCTATATTTACCCTGGATGTAATCTAACAGTCTCTGCTTTGTGCTTGTAGCTCAGTAACATTCGGTGGAAGGGTTTACGTACAGTGATGCTTTGCATCTTTGTAGAGGTGGGTTTTGTTTTCTTAGCAAGTCAAGGAGGAGAGTGAAAAATAGTGCATTTATAGTGGCAGTGAAACACCTGCTGTCTTATGCAGGGCAACATTTCCTAAATCTCCCCAGCAGACGGCTCACTAAGGCGTTGGCTTCTACAGGGGACATTCATGTTGGCTTCCTGGTCACCTCGGGTTCCAGACCTCTCCTTGACCTTAGTGCATTTTGCAAACATTTAACAGTATAAGTTAAGCTTCTCTTCCACTCCAGGATATCTCCCCCCACCCCCCAACACCCACCCCCCCACCGTCTTTGTTGCTGTCGAGTTTTTCTTTTTTTACTTTCCTGAGCTCATCTTCTGCTGGCTGTTATATTTCTGTGCAATCCCATAAGGAACGTGCGCGGCGGCGGTGCCCATCTCCGCCGCTCCCTCCACGTGAAACATCTGGTCGTCGAAGTAGATGTGTGGCCGGATCTTCTCCAGCATGGGGCCCTTGGGGGCGCCGGCGAGGAACAGCGCCTCGTCGATCTCCAGCCCCCAGGCCCTGAGCGTCTTCAGTGCCCGGATCCCTGAGCTGGCCGCGCTCCGAGCCGTGACCAGGTATGTGCGGATGGGACAGTCCAGGCGTTGGCCTTTGGCGTAGAATTTCTTCTGCAGCTTCCCCAGAACCTCCAGGAAACCCTTCAGGGGACCCTGCAGAGCAGTAGGAAAGATGAGAACTTGTTGCATCTTGTGTATTCTTTTAGGGTGCATTCACTCCAGCCTTGTTTATTCCACTTTAATCAAACTCTGCCTAGAATGTCCAGTTCACTTGGGGAGGTGGGATCACGCAAGCTAACAGTAGATATTCTGCTAGCATCGATAAAACTCAATTTCGCAATTGCGGCATTTCCAATACATCCGAAATGCAATTAAAATCGCACATGAATGGGCTTCTCCTCACGATAGTCATTAGAAATTATGGATGTAAATACTTGTTGGAGTCGGCCATTTTACAAAAGAGCTATGGACTCAACACATTCGAACCACAAACTCAACTTCTGATTAACTGTGTGATGCGGTGAGTGTTTACAAATAACCATGTTGCTGCTGTTAACAAAGTGCCATGATGCAAAAAAATAAAAAATAGCGTTTCCATTGCAGTTTTGCGAAATACACACATTTTCATATGGCTGAAAAACCACGTTTTATTTCAAAACCACTCCAAAAGCAGGAAGTGGGCTACACCAAAGGCATTCTGGGGAATTACGACTAAAACAAGCCTGAGAGTCTAGTGCTAGCAGCGGAAATGGCTCATGGTCTTTTGCCAAAGGAAAAAAAAAGAAATGCTACATCCGCTAAAATCTGACGCTACTCCATTTTTGTTTACGAGAAGGAAGTTGTGCTTGGTGTCTTCTGAGGTTTTTGTGTCGTTACTGTAGGTCTTGGTGCAGCGCCACCACAGGCCCGGAGGGGAAGAGGTTTTTCAAACCATTTGGATAATTTGACACAGTGTGAAAGTGAACCCCAGCAGCTGAAAATGTAACGAATGTTGTAGCTTTGGTCCTCAATCAAACCGAGTCTACAGTCAAGCACAATGTTTACACACAAGATAAACAATCTCAATAATCTATTATATTATTCTATGAAAATAATACATAAAAAAGCAGCAATCTTTTCTTTATTCTTTTTTTTTTTTGAGATTAACATTGCTGCAGAGGGAACCTGATGTTAGAGACGGAAACTGTAGAGAAAGTTTTACAAACGTGATCCAGGAGTCTGTCCTCGTTTTCCTTCTCGTGCTCGAAGAACTTGTCCAGTCCGTGGGTCTTGAAGATGCACTCAGACTCGTCAGAGAACAGGACGGCGTCGCCGTCGAACGCCACTCTCAGCTGAGACTCCGACACCTCGGTCAGCTTCTCCGGCATGAACATGGTTGCTGCTGCGATGCCTGAGCGCCGACACAGAGAGAGACGGGACAGACTGGGCACGCACTCGGTTGAAGGAAGTTAAATCAGTTTGCGGTGCGTTAGAGAAATAGAACAGAAACTTTTAGGAATTGACGACATTTAAAAAAAAAAAAAAAAGCATAACTATTGTAAACAAAAAGGTCTTTTGCAAATATTACTGAAACTATTTTTCCGTATGAATTAACTCTCTAAACCAGGGGTTTTCAAAGTATGAAAGGGTGAGCCCCCCTCCAAAGAGCACAATGCCTGCTGCGCCCCGTCCCCCCCCCCCAAAACTCCACCCAGTGATAGCATAGTTACTTTGAAAAAGTAACTTTAATCGGACTACTGATTACTCTGTTGTCTGGAAAACTCTAAGAAGGATTTTAAAGTCCCCCCTCCCCCCAGCCTCCAGGTTCTGCGTTACGGCCCTGCGTTTGGTGTCAGCGCAGCGCACAGAGCTCCTCCTGCAGCTCCACAGCTCAGATGGTTGCACAGATTTGTGACACTTACAGTAATATTAATAATTATAACGGTGCTAACTTGCCATTATAACTATTTCCAACTCCGGACACGTTCATTCGTGGTTGTTTTCACGTTTATTGCGCTGTTCATATTAGTCTCGATGTTTGCAGTTTTCTGGAGCGCAACGCGAAGCTCGACGTCATTCAGAGGTAATATATTAACTTGACATTAAAAACACAGCGGGACGGATCATCCTGGAAATGATGGACAGGGAGAGACTGAGTAAGACTACATTAATGACGGACAAATTCTGGGATTTATTATGAGTCTCTGCTTATTTCCAAACCCAAATGAGCAACTTCACGTTCAAAAACGAGCCCAAAAAGGCGCAACCAGCAACTCGTAAAATTTTCAAGCGACTTTAAAAAAAATGAAGCCCAAAGCCGCTTATAATAATCGGACTTGTCGACAGAAACTCAAAATAGTTCCATTTTTCACCAACAAAATGCGCATCTCCCTCCATTGTTTATATTTCTGTCTCATAGAGACGTCGGTCACTCGACAAGACGCGTCGAGGAAATACGATTAAATAACAAAAGAAGATAGTAACGCAAAAATGATTTTGATAAGTAACTGTAGTCTGACTACTGGATTTGAAATAGCAACGCGTTATATTACTCATTACTGAAAAAAGTGGTCCGACGTCAGTAACGTTACTGACATCACTGGCCAAAACATCCTCTAAGGGGGGAAACATTTCCACTGATCCCCGCTCCACGCGCACCCACAGTACCAACTTTTTCCTAAAACCACAGAGATGATCGTGTGCGTAAAAGACGTTTCTCTCACATCAGTAGACGGCAAGCAGATCGCTTTTCCGGTTTATTTTTTTCCCTCGCACCGCGCCTCCCCTAAAGTGCTCTGGCGCCCCCCAGGGGAGGCGCGCCTCACACTTTGAAAACCGCCGCTCTAAACCAAACAGAATACTACGGAAGCCCTGGAAGGCAATGGGCAAACTTCTTATTGATCGGCCATTTTCTAAATCGGGCCAAATTCTTCTTTTTGTCAGGACTTTAGTAGGCATTTAAAAGAAAGAAAATAAAAAACAATAATAAAATATTGTCAGAATCACTTGGCATTTTTTCACTTGCCCTTCAGAATCTAAGTGGGAAGAAAAGCAAAACGTAAAAGCAAAAAAAAAAAAATTTAATTATATTTTCCACTTTGTCGGTTGTTGAAATGGAAGAAATATATTTGTTATAGTCAGAAATACTAGAAAAACACTCATTTTTAAAATTTTGCACATCATAATCCTCGTTTTAATTTTGTATTCTCTGTTTTAGGGGGAACAATGTTCCACAAGGAGAGAAAAACTGCTTTAAAAATATTTTCATCTTGATCTTTTTCTTTTTTCTTGCTCATGACTTTTAAAGTCAAGACAAAAAGAACATTTGGTCAGACTATATTACTCCTGATTTCAGAGCTCTGGTAGAATACAGACCTACAGCAGACAAGTAACTTAAAATGCAGCTTTCCTCGAATCTTTTACATTAAATGGACAACAATTTGAATTATTTTCTGGAAAGCAAAGTTTCCCATGTCTCTTCCAAACATCATACCATCAACCTAACAGACTAAATGGCCGTCAGAACCTCGTTGTGTGCAGTGGTGTGTTCTTACCTTCAGCCAGCGCCTCCCTGACTTTCTCAGCGTCTGCAGACAGGTAGAGGTTGGTGTGCCAGGCCTTCAGGTAGCCAATCGGACTGCTTCCTCCGGTCATACAGAACCTCTCGATAAATAAGTCTGGGAACGAGACCAACAGACGGCAGCAAGGTTTTTTATTTCACTGCATGCCGTAGAGTTGAATGTCAGCATTCCTTAAAGGGGCAGTGTTATGTTTAAGGGCCATTTTATAGCATAGTTAAGTAACTGTGTTACCTTATGTTTAAAAACTTCTATAAATATCAAATATGATATAAGAGAGTTTTTATTTCCTGATTCAACGTCTTCAAATTGGGTCTCTGTCTCTTTAAAAGCTCCTGCTCTTTCTGAAACTTCAGGAAGTCATCACAACATCGCTCCTGTATTAACCCTTTAAGAACCTTTGAACCAGCGCTTCACTGACAAGTAGGTCATATAAGGAGCAGAGCGAAGACTCGGTTCCACCAATTTGGTGTTTGCTAATTGCTCCTGGCTAGTCTGGAGGAACTGAGTGGGTGGGTTGAACGCTCAGAAGTTTGGAAACTGCAGCTCTGACAGCCAGGCGTTTTGCTCAGCTGAATGGTTGCCATGGGAGATTAAATGATTTGTAAAACATTCGTGAAAGAATCAAAGCAACACTCCATTTACATTTTAGATGAGGGAATAACATTATAACAAGATGTGAAGCTCAAAAAGTCGATTTTACAGAATACAGTCTCTTTAAATGAGCAGTTTATAAACTTAATTACGTTTTAATAACAATAAGTTTAGGATTATTGGTTGTTAATATGAAATGCTGCTGAACAACAGGGCTGTAAGGACTGAGTCTGTGTTTGGGACAGAAGCTGAAATGGAAATAAGTCATCTCAGGAGACATGGATCAACTTACAAACGCTTAAAAGATGGACAGTGTCCAAAGTGTCTGTTTGCATTTATTTTGATTGATTGATTGATTGATTGATTGATTTAGTCTTGCAGGGACTTAACTCGCTGCTGCGGTTCGATGGAAAGAGCAGAGCAGACACGGCATGTGGAGAACGACGGGAGAACACTGATAGGGAGTAACTAGATCCACGATTCTAGATCCTATCTGCTCTCCCCGGTGGAATGAGAGGATATTCGCGAGAGCAGAGTGGGAGAGATGGACAGGAAGGTCAGGAGGAATGTTTTAGAAGACGTTAGGAGGAGCAGAAGGTTCAGAAAGAGGCAGAAAGCAGAGAAATGTTACGTAATGTGACAGAAGGTCAATGAGGGTGGAGATATGACTGGATATGGTCATAATCACAGTGCATTGATAAAGAATATTATATCCTGTAACTTTAAGCTCTCTCAGAGTGGATAGCATTAGCCATGCATTCTCAATAAGATTTAGGTCTGGACTTTGACTAGGCCATGTGAACACAGTTCTGATATTACCCCTCAGGTTAGAGAAGTGTATTTGTACTAAATCATAAACTGGCTTTTTGAGTTTGAAAAAAATTTGCAAAAACACCTTTAGAAATACAAAACATGACATGTTAAATACGCCATCCAAACTTCAGAAATAATAAATATACATGTAGAAAAGTTGCTGAAGTGTAAAAAAAAAACAAACAAAAAAAAAACTCCAAAAGCAAATCTTACTCTCGTGGATTATTTTCAATAAAACACCAAATAAATACCGTTTAATCTTATAATCCTCCCTAAATAAATGACAGAAAAACATTCACGCATTTGTGACGAAACCACTTTGGAAATTAGATACTTTGTAACTGCGCTGTAATCTGTCTACTGCTTTTACATTTATATTTAATTTAGATCTAAAAAAAAATAATAATAATAATAATACATATCCCCGGAAACCCCTTTATTTTGTTTTAGTCTATCACCACAGAACTTCTCATGTTTTTAAATCTCGAGCGCGAGTCAAACGTTTTCATGTCGCAGGCTGTAGAAACAACCTTGAAGATCACAGGCGCTGCTGAAACATGATTCTATCAACCAAATCAGCTGTTTCATCTGCATGGTGCCGAAACATACATCAATGTAAGAAGATATTTAAAAATGTGTAACTTCAAGAGGTTTAAATGCAGACAGAGCTATTTGTTCATATTTTAACAGTTTAATAGGAAGATTTTTTCACTACTTCCTGCCTCAACTGCTCCACAATGGTTACGTTTGAAGAAAAGTGTCCAACCTCTTTCACCTTGGCCCTGCATGCAGGATAACAGCTCTCTGGTTTTGTGGTTGTATAATAATAATATCAATGATAAAAACCTAAAAAAAAAAACATTCATAAAATTAAGCATTACTAAAAAGATTAAATAAATATAGAATCTAAGTCATTACAGCCAGTTTATTTCATCACAGAGCGGTGGACTCAAAGGAGTTATTATTATTTTTTTGTTTCCTGGCTGCATGAATGTTTTCAGATCATTCATCTTGGATTCATTTTTCTGGCTCAGAGGATCTAAAACATTATCATATCAAAGCAGGAAATGAGCAGGACAACAAAGACACACTGTGGCCTTAATGAAGACCAACTTTTAGATGTTTATGTTCGTCTCTCACAGGATCCGTTCCGTGGTTCCACGTGTAGGTTTTCTTGGGAAACGCTTACATAAATCCCACATTTATGCTCTTCCAAACCACATGAAATCTTTACTGCAAGCAGATTATGCATCACGTTCTCCTGGAGGTTTGGATTCATTTCAGGATTAAGAGAAGAAACTGTTGCTAAGGGAAGGTCAGAGGTCATTGCATTGATGCATGCGCTTCTTCGCAAAGGGAGCCACCAGAAGGACATCAAACGTGAAAACGTTCGCGAAGCCGTGCGTTGCTTTTGCTCGTTGCTGTTTGTCTTTCGGGCCTCTTGGATTATTCTTCCATCCCGCGGGACGTAATCCTGAAGTCGACCCGGCCTGAAGGTCCGCGGATCTGAAAACATTAGAGGAGCTGAACAGGAAGTGGTCTGAGCGGAGAGTGTCACCAGAAGGTCTGAGATTTTCCCTGGGAAGGATCCAGTCACTCAGCTGTCCATACACTCCGCTGTTTATCTCTGAGCACAACTTGCGTCAGCTTCAGTACTCAACCTTTGGATCATCTGAAATGTACCCAACATAGTGTTTGTGCCCCTTGGAATCTGTCACATACTTAACTTGTATATTTCCAGGATGGTAAGTGACAGAGCTCCTCCTCATCTAGAATTGTGAAGATATGAGGATTGAGATATTTTTGACAACTGGAAACGGAAACATGTGGTGGTCCATGTTCTCTTTAACAGGGACAGAGAAACTGGTCGAAGTTGACGGGAAGACAGATGGCTCTAAATTCAGGTTGCCGCGGTCAAGAAAGCCTCGGCTGTAGCGTGAGGACTTTTCATGTTCTCCCTGTGGATTTGATTCAAGTTCCTCTAGTTTTCTCCCACAGTCCAGAGAAAAAAGTACGTTCCATTGATCGTTGTGTGTGCAATGTTCAGATCTGGTATCCGGATCCATCCCAGCAGAGCAGCACAGCTGGTTGCCCTGTTGCCTTGCAGCATGAAGTTCCTGGGATAAAAACCTGACCTAGCATCTTTTTCGCACAGAGTTTGTTCTCCGTCTGCATGCCTGGGTTCTCACCAGGTATCAAGCTCTTTCACACAGTCCAAACATATATGCATGTGAGGTTTAATGAACCTCTAACACTTGATTGATTGGCCTGTCTGTCTATGAGTTGACCTGTGATGGACTGGGTCTAACCCCACTCTGTGCCCAAAGAGTCCTCAATCAAGTGGGAAAAGACGAGGGATGGACTGATGGATGGACACAGTGGAAACAGGACAAATCCAGTCCATGTTCACAGGCCCTCACCACTCTTAGACCTTGATTTGATTTCCTTTCTGGCTCCTCCACATCTAGAGGATTCAGTTGAGATGACCCGGGCATCTGGTTCGGCATCTTCATCCAGGAAGAGACCCAAAGGAAAACCCGGGACCGGCTGGAGGGAATATGTTGCTCTCCTGGTTGGGATATTCCTTGGAATTCCCTCTGAGGAAGTGAGCCGAGTGGCTGGGGAGAGAGACGTCTGGGTCTGTCTGCCATGATTGGCAGATAACAGATTAAACGGAAGATAACGAATGGATAATGACCCTAAGACCCAAACCTAATCTTAACCCCTAACCCTTAATCACAAACTACATTGAGAGAGTTGCACAGCAGATCAATCCCAGGTGAGGTTCAGCTCACTGCTGTCTCACCGGCTTTTGCTTCCGAGCATTTGAATTGGCTAAACTAAATGAAAAATAGGTACTTTATAGTACAAACCACACGGTGAAAATAGCAATATAAATAATTTTATCATTAAATATTATTTTTCCATACTAATAGGTGAGGCTCTGCCTCCCCTGACTGCATGTCACTGATCACAGCATAGCATGAGAAAACTTTGTGTCCAGCTCACCTTCAGCAGCATCCTCCTACTCCTGAGGAAGTTATTGCTCTGAAACGTGTTTTTCCTACTCTCAGCTATGTATTTTTTTGGTTTCCTGCCTCTGCTGCTTTTTCTTTTTTTAATTTAGCTTTTTGGCAAGAAGAATGTGTTTGTTGTTCCTGATCCATGGCTTCCTTTGTGCTAACCTGCTTTTGGGCCCTTCCCATATTCCCAGTGTAACAACATTTCCTGTTATCTACTATGTGTTTGAAATAGTAAGAAAGACACTCCCTTGTTCACAAGAAAGGCAGTTCCTCCATTTCCAGCTCCAAGATTTCCAAACTCCACCTAGCTTGAAAGTAAATAACTCTTTTGACAAAAGCAGAAACAGAGTGTAACCTCTTATTTGCAATAAGATAAATGCATATGGAAACTTTTATAGTTATCTGCTGCTGTAGTGACCAGAAGATCAGAAAATGTGATCATTTTTTTCCTATATTTAAAAAGTAGGATGCGACATGCGCAGTGAGATGATTAGCTAACTGTTGTCACTAAACAGTAAAAGCTACTATGTTGATTATGGTTTGTCAAATAATAATAATAATAATAATAATAATAATAATAATAATAATAAATAAAAAACCTCAAATTAATGTTCATCTTTGTGGAACTTACTGTGGTGATTGATGGTGTTGATGAGCCGGATCCCAACATGAGCGTGGTTGTACGTCACCAAGACGATGTCAAACAGTTCTTCACTCTCGGGGTAAAGCTCCCTCAGGCGAGCGTTGACCACCTCCAGAGCCTGTCAGAGGGGCGTTGGAAACAGTCACCCTGGAAGAAGTTCAACTCAAACACCATCACACCACACAGATCCGTGCAGATCTTTAACCTTGACGAAAGGAAAAGCGGGTCCCGGCGCGAAGGGCTCGTTCTCGTGCTCGATCTGGTATCTCAGGTATTCCTCCACGCCTTTCTGCTCGAACACCTTCTGCTCCCGCTCGGTCCGAAACAAGACCCGGGAAGAGACGGCCACCGTCACGGCGTTCTCTGGCTTTGGCTGAAGGAAAACAGAGACCTGGGTTGAGAGTGGAGTGAATTTGAGAATCGACCTAAAAGGAGAAGAACAAAATCAATCCATCAATTTTATAATACATGGCAGAAGAAATTAGGGGAAATTTTACATCCTTATGAACCCTTTCTAGACCAAATTATCTGAAGACAGAAACTTATTTTGGTTGATTGTATCTTCAATCCTGTTCATTCGGTTGTTAGCCAAACCTTGTGACCGTGATGATATGAATGTAGATCAACCAGTGAATCAAACGTTTTGCCTTTCGATTCAGTCAAAAATCTCCTGCCATCTGTCTCTTGCTCCAGGACCAGGCGTGGCAAAACGTTGCTATGAGCAGTAAAATGTGACTGTTACTATGTCAAAAATGTTTTAATTATTCCAAGAATGATAATGTGTAAAGTTAAACCTGCATGACAAAAACTATTTATTATTGGAGGAACAAAATAAAAGTAGAACTCATGCAAATGTCTAAATTTTACAAACAAACAAACAAACAAAAAAAAAAGAAAAAGTGAAGTTTTTCTTTGTTAAAACTTGGAAGCACAATTTGGGTGGCATGTAGAGAAAATTAGAATTTTAAAAAAATGCCACATATAGAAGGAACACACAGATCTGATGATCCCTCTGGAGACACCTGGATCGTTTTAAATGTGCAGTTGTGTCAAAATCCGGCTGCACATCTCTGTATGTTTTTGTAAACCTACAATCGCCACCAAGTAAGCGTTTCATTTGCGTTTATCTCGAATAATCTTCCTAAATCCCTGTCCTTCCATGGACTCTGGAGGAAAGATCAGGACGCCGTTCTGTCCTGGTGTTACCTGATGAGTGTGTTTACGCTGCTGTTTGGAGGGTGAGAGCAACATTCCTGCCAGGGCAGCAGGCATTAGTGCCCACAGCTGCACCCACTGGGTGAACACTGGTGGTGGTGCTTGTTTGACTTTGCCTCACAGTGTGTGTGTGTGTGTGTATGTGTGTGTGTGTGCGTGTGTGTGTGTGTGTGTTGTCAACGGTTCACACGTCCAATCTGTTACGTCAGAGGAAAGCTGTAACATCTTTTCTTTCACTTGGAAAATGGTGCTACACTTCCAGTGGGCAACCCACTGGAGCAACCATTATGTGTAAACATCCTTTATTATTATTATTATTATTTTTATTATTTTTTAAGGAGGAGGTATTATTATAAATAAAGCGCAGTGAGAAAGATAACTTCAGTAAATACAAGTTTTCAAATATTATAATTTACTGGAGATTAGCCAGATTTTACTGGACAATTGAGCTAAAGGCTTATGAGTGGCCTCGTCCAAGGCAGAACTAAAATTCAATTAAAATGCCGTGAGATTAATTTTAAACAGGCTGTTCATGCTGGAAAACCTCCAAAGTGGCTGAATTAAACCAAATCTACAATTAGCCCCAATACTCAACGTCAGCTTGGTCTTATTACGATTCAAAGATTTTTACTTTTGCATATAAAGCCAGTTTGGAATGGACAAATTTTTTTCCCCCCATTAATAAATTAAATCATCATAAACCCTACTGTTTTTATCATTTTCCTGTTGATTTAAGATCAACAAAAGAAAAAAAAAAGGAATCAGAAGTTAACAAAAAACTTGAGGTAGCTGTTCTCATTTTAATATACTTGTTACCAACAGCTATGTTGTAAAGCTGAATTTCAGCCGTCTTCCTGTGGCTACTACTTGGGTTTCATCCTAACAGGAAGCAGAAAACTGCACTGCTCTGATCTACTTGTCGGTAAACAGCAGAGTGTTGCCATAGTGAGGAGAGGGACTCTGTGTGGAGGCATCTGCACGCTTGTGTTTCAGCGCGATCCGGGGAGAGCGCTGAGCTGCTGCTGATGCATTTAGCTATGATCCGTCGCCGCGCGGCCGCCGCTGACATGTTGCCCACATACCTGGCAACACACAGACGAGGCCTCGACAGGACACATCTGAGCAAAACCTAAACATAAACTGTAAGGTGCAAAACGCTCCATTTTAAGGAATAACAGGTGAATATGAAAACCAATTTATTTACCTGTTATAAGAGCCGTTAGTCTTTGTAAAATGTCACTAATTTTCCTTAATGCCAGCATAGCCAGGTGTCTGCTGCAGTGAGTGACTATAGAGAGCTTCTGATTGTTTCTCTACGTTTTGCAGAGCTGGCCGGTTTGAGTTTCACCTGTCCGACAGATTACAGTTTGTTCATCTGAACTCTAGATCTTCATTACTTGTGGAGTTCCACAGAGTTGTGTGTTTGGCCCAATTGCTTTCACATCTGGTTCCAGGTTCTGCTGCAAGTTTCAGGTGATTTCCTGCTGTCGCTTTCTGCTGGTCCATCGGGAGTGACGGCTGCAAGTCACTCCCTGCTATAACCTGCTGGGTTTCCTGAGATGGAAACTTTTTAAACTACTCTATTTGAGTAATCATCTGAGCTTGCTGCACCGTTTTATCACTAGGGTCAATTGGAATGTATGTATGAAAAAATTTGAATGATTTTTTTTTTTTTTTTTTTTTTTGCAAAGTACCTCTTCGAGACATTTGTTGTGAATTGGAGCTACATGAATAAAACTGAATTGCTGCAAAACAATCTTTCGAAAGACGTCGTCACCGGATTCACCAACACCAAATTAATGTAGCATCGCAATAAAGGTCGCTACTCTGATGTATGTATTTTCTACCTCTGGTCTCAAACAGAAAAAACAGACAAAACTGCTGCTAAATAAAAAGTCACTCCAGAGACACTCCATTTAAATAACTCAGCTACTCATGCTACAGGCTTTGGTACAAGAACATGCGCCTGGCAAGGGACTGATGTAAAAGTTCACTCCTCCTTACACTAAGGAAACAGCAAGAGAGGGATCAGTCTAGATGGAGAAAACTGTCGCAAGCATGCAAATGAAGATTATGAAGCCTGCTGCGACTCATCATGCAATTATCTGATTCATTACAGTGGTGGTCAAACCTGTTGTCAGCTGGGCCAAAAACAAACAAACAAACAAAAAAAAGCTCAAACATACATGGATACGGAGGGCAAAACAATATAAATATTTTAAAACTACAATCACCAAAAACGTTACCCTTTATTTATAGCAACTCAACAATAAAACAAGCACGAACTATTAGAATCAGATTTATTTTTGTAGGAACTTCAAATTATTTTTTGCACATTTTCCTTGTCAAATGAAAGGCCTCGAGTGTGATCTTATTTTGGGCTCAATTATATATATATATACAGTCTATTTTCAGCAATAAAAAGAGGATCTAGGTGAGTCTTAATTTGAAAACACTTGCTGTATTTAGCCAAGTTTTACTACAGCTAATTAAAAGCGTTTTTGGGTACAACAAAGTGTTTAGAGCAAAAATCAGTGAGCAGTTGTGATTCTGTTTACCGTGAAAAGAGAAATATAAACAGTTTGGGGTGAATCTAACATTTTGTAAGTAGATTTTATTGCTTATTGTGACAGAATTATGCATGGTATGTTTCTTAATATTCTGTAACGACCCACTGAGGCCATCACAGAACAGCTGTAGTTTTAATTCTCAAAGACGGGTCATATTTACTGATAGTCATTTTTGTATTAGCAGCTTTCAGATCAAATCACGCCTCATTTTTGTTCATCCATAAATTTACCTAAATAATTGAGGTTTTTTCTTTGAAAGCCAATGCATGTGCTCCATTGTTGCCATTTTGACAGGCGTCCACCCATAATGACACACAGGCACACACACACACATTCCAGGCTTCATTAGCTCAGAGTGTGACATCAGCACAACACACGTGACGATGAATCGGGTCAAGTGGTCGGTTAGTAGCAAGGGTTCGTGTGCGATCATGCAGCCGTCACACAGGAGGTTAAACACGCAGGGGTGAAAGGTCGTCACGGATGCTCGCTCAGACACAGCGTGATGACGGGACATACTTACGAAGAACACGGCTCCCTCCACCTTCCGGGCCCGTCTGCCTGTCACCTTAGCAGAACGACAGTTTGTTTTTATTCAGCAGAAGGAAGCTTGCACATTTATTATTGCTTTTATTATTAGAAGATGTCTGGATGTTTACTTTTCGCTATTTCCTGCAGATAACTCCAGCTTTTAGAGTGAGAGGAGGTGAAGTCACCCTCAGAGATGACACTGTGGTTTGCGACTGATTAGCGGGACGTAGGAATCCTTTGGTGCAGTTTATCTGCCAGAGTCGGTTGGCTCTATGAATAACATGTCACACAGTCTGGGAGTGACGGCCGAGCCGGAGTCCGGTTCTTTGCTGTGATTTGATACTGGAAGTGTTAACTGCCTGCCCTCTCCCCCAGCGGGGCTCCTCTACCCCAGAGGGAATTCATCAGCCGTGGGACTCTTCTTCACAGAAACCCACTCTGACTTCAATGCTAGCTGACAATCCCTGATAGAGGGTGACTATATGTGCAAATTGGGAACATTTTTTTGTTTGCTTTTTAGTCTTTTTCCCAACAGTTAAAGCCAACCCTGTTCTCATGATATGAAACCTCTCAGATCTTTTGTGACATCTGTGTTTAATCCATCCTGGTCATTGACTCATCTTTTTTTCTTCTTCTTCTTCTTCTTTTTGCATACCAAAGACACAAACTTCCAGAAAGATTCTGGAGTGTAGAAGGGGAGTGAAAAGGTGAGAGTATGAGCAGAAAGTAGCCGGGTGAGTGCAGACTGCGGTTATTTATAGATAAGGTAAAGGCCAGTGATGGTGCAGCCTGTCCAAGTCTTGGCAGACATGGCAACGCTGGCGTGTGACTGCACACACTGCCACTAAACAGCGATGTCGCTCTGAAATCTGACCCGAGTTGTGTTGTTCTTTGAAAAAAATCAAAACAAAAACATCTTGTTGGCCAATGAATGACAGAAATCCTACAGTAAACAGTGTTAGACCACTGATAAATGTCGGATCTAAACTGGGACGCCTGGCAGTGTGATCCTTTTACTGATTATAGCGTACCTTGCTTTGGAAGTGTTTTATTCATAGACCACCGTAACATGACTCTGTGCCCAGAAGGCAAGAGGTTTATCATAAAGGAAAACTGTCCCCAGAGATAACAGCAAGCAGCGTAGCTTCCATTGATACAGCTCATATGGAGACATAATAATTTCCTAATTACAGGGAACATTTAAAATCAAAGCCAAAAAGACTCAGAGGTAACAATATCAACTGCGTAATGCAAAGCTAACACTGGGCTAGCAAGGCTCAAGTCAGGTATCTGCCTAAAGTAAAGTAACTGAAGGAGTGTGGACAACAATAGATCCAAATTTAGTGTTTTCTGTAAGCAAAAAAGACATCTGTTTGCATATTGGTTTGACACACAAAGGAGGTATAACATTATGAGCTGCTATTTCATAATAGCAACACTTTGAGTTTATTTGTCTATAGGACTGTTACATAAGAGAAGAGTTATAAACCTAGCTAAAACTGAATCTCAGTCTGTTGTTTCTGCTACCTGCTTGTTTACTAGCTAGCACTGGTGCTACAGTACATCTAACTGTTGAAGAAAATTAGAAAACTACCTTTTAAGAGTTTCCATTAGTTAGTGCTTTAAATGTTTCGTTGAATTTAAGGCTTTGGGTGTTCTGGGAAGTCAGCTTAGTGAAAATACTAAACTTTGTAGACATAAGAGCTTGTTGGTTTTTAAATGTACCTACAGTCTCACCCATAAAACCTATTTTACTGCTGTGCCTTTGAAGAAGCTCTTCAAAATATAATGAAACAAACTATTACCCTCTGAGCAGTGTATATTCAAACTGTTGAGCCATTAGTTTATTTATGTTGTCTTTTTGTTGTTGTTTTGATGTGCCTGTCGCAATTATTTACATGCAAGATAGGTTAGATGCGAGTACCTATGTAACATTTTTGGAAATTTAAGATATTTAATTCTGTTTATGTAATACAATCTGAAATTGAGCTTTTTGTTAGGTATCTGATGCTGTTATGTATACACTGTATGACAGAGTGGCATTAATATATCTGTGCTGCTGCTGCTGTGAATTTGAAAGTGGTGTTATACAATAATATCTTGTTTTATATTTTAGCACAATCATCAGTGGGCCTACATGTTGATCTGAAAATACACTAATCCTCACCCAGCAGAGATTACTCAGCATTTAGTTTCTTTTAGCTTCACTTTGCATTTTATTGTCTACACTTATTTGTTATTCTTCTGCTTCATGCTTATGAAACCAGCAACAGGACTGCAGTGAATCCCTGTCAGAGTCGCCCAGAGGCGACTTAGAGGTTTATTCCCTTGGACTCAAAAAGTGCTACAGACTACAGTACATCCTGTTCAGTATGTTGATATCTTTCAAAGCCAAAAACAGCCCTAAGCCCTTGGCTGTGACACTTCAGCTCCCCGTGCTAACCTGTGGGTAGCAGCTTCACTTCCCTGAAGGTTCTCAGGACTGTGACTGAAGCTTCCTCTAGTTCACAGCTTCCACCAAAGACAGCTTTTCAAAAAATCAAAAATCATCTTTATATTTTCTCACTAAGTGGCTCTACAAGTAAAATTACTGCTAAAAATTTGGGTGGTAACCATTTTGAAAGTTAGCAAAGACAGTTAGCATGATGACAGACATGTGGGAGAGACCTGACCTGACCTGGTCATAATAATTACACCATATTGACAATAATGTGCTGAATATATAGAATAGCTGAACGTCTTTCTGTAAGTTTTGTCTACAAGCTGGAAGTTACAAAGGAAACATTTTACAAGTCAAAGAATTAAGTGATCAAAAGAGAGAAACAAGCTAACGTTAGCCTAGCATCTTAGTAAACATCTTTCTGTTTAAGGACCTTTAACCGAGCAAGAAACATGCTTATTAAATACCTTTTGGTTGATTTGTGTGCCCAGTCAGAAATTAATGAAAGAACTATTCTTCTTCTACTGTTGAATATTATTACAGCTTTGCAAAAATCCTGATTTGGAGCTAACTGCTGTTAGCTTGACAACAGTTTGTGGAAATAAGCCTGCTCTGAAGTCCTGGGGGAAATGATAAAGAATCTGTAAAATGATTGTTGGTGAGAGAGTTAGGCAGAA
Source organism: Gambusia affinis (assembly GCF_019740435.1). Classification (NCBI taxonomy): domain Eukaryota; kingdom Metazoa; phylum Chordata; class Actinopteri; order Cyprinodontiformes; family Poeciliidae; genus Gambusia; species Gambusia affinis. The sequence continues at coordinate 22,019,866 of NC_057881.1, forward strand.
CTCAATCACAACACTACAGCAGACCACTTAATACTGTTGAAATAAAGTTTGTATATTTAGTTGATATTATATAGTAGCTCAAAGAATAGACTTTAAAATACTGTTGTTAGTTTATAAATCACTGAATGGTTTAGCACCACAATACATTAAAGATCTGCTGCTGTTGTATCAACCTTCCAGAACTCTCAGGTCTTCTGGTTCTGGTCTGCTCTGCATCCCCAGAACCAGAACCAAACGAGGAGAAGCGGCATTTAGCATCTATGCACCAAAAATCTGGAACAAACTTCCAGAAAACTGTAAAACAGCTGAAACACTGACTTCCTTTAAATCTCAACTAAAAACCCACTTGTTTAGAGTTGTATTCGAAACGTAATCAATTGCAAATTTATTGATGTTGTGTTTTTATTGTTGATTCTATGTTGCATTGTATTTTGTGTTTGATTTGATGTAAAGCACTTTGAAATGCCTTGCTGCTGAAATGTGCTATACAAATAAAGTTTGATTGATTGATTGATATAACTGAGAAGGTTTTCCTTTTTAACTAAAAATAATTTCTTTTTCACATTCATAAAAAATTATACAACTGTCAGGTAGCTGTTTAGGAGATTTACAATAAATTCTAACTAATCTGTCTATTTCCTTTTGAATTGTTAAAATTGCATTGCATAAATTAACCATTATATTTAAAAATAATTGAGGTTAGCATTGTGTTTACCTTTATTTTGTAAAACATAAAAGCCTACAAATGGGAAAAATATTTCAGAATAAAATGAAACAATTAAAGAACTTTAGATTGAATCAGTTCATTGAAGGGAGACAGGGTATTTTATTAGTTAATATTTACATAGATTCATTTTATTCTTGTGAGAAGGAAACACATATTTGTTGAGGTATGAAAAGTAATGAAGTCATCAAATTTAATTTCAACTTCCTTAGTGCTCTTTACCAAAAATCATTTAAGGCTATAAGTGTTATAAAGTGGGGGAAAAAATGCAACAAATTTGCTGATTGCAGACCTGAACCTGTAAACGTGACGTTTGAGAAGCCCAACAACTGGTCACGCGTTAACGTAAACGTCTGAATGTGCCCGTCTGAAATTCCACTGGCGGTGGGTTTGTAACGGAGTAGGAGGCCGTCACTGACACCTGCACATTCACTGATACACAATGTGCCGATTCCCGGCCTTAACATCCAACCGCCGCCATTTAAGACAAACCATGATGGCAGGTGTACATGTGCGTTCAAACCGTTACCTGCAGAAAGTAGCGCTTCAGAGTTCTGATCGTCTCAGAACAGGATCCAATCCGAACTGCGACCGCGGTATGTGACACTCACCGGCTTCGGTTTGGTGGTCAGCTCCAGCTGGTTGGGGTCGAACTCCTCTTTGCCCTCCCAGGAGCCTCTGGCGTCTCCGTTGGACGAAGGGGAAACTTTGAGCTCCTTCACCTGTCCGCTCATCACCTGTACGGCGTCCAGACTCATCTTCACCATAGACGGTCCCTCAGCTATCAACCCTTACACTCCTTTGGAAAGAAAACCCCAAAAAACAGGACACTTTGTTCCTCTCAAACAAGACGAAGAAGAAGAAAAAAAGACAAACAGGAAGAAGGTGAAACTAAATAAACAAAAATGTCCTTCTGTCGCTCACATACGACAGGACCAAAACTTCATGTGTGCACCAGAGATCTGCTTGCACCTGCCCTTCAATCACACTGAAGAGTTCCCTCTTCTTCCTCGTGCTCTCTGCCCCGTACCCAGCCTCTTTTTCTCTCTCTTTTCCCCTCCCGAGAGGATTACTGCTCTCAGCATCCAATCCAGAGGACATGAAAGACGCTTCACAGTTATTATCCCACACTCAGTCCCTCCTGGATGTGAGTTTGACCGCAGGCAGACGCAGGCAGACGTACATTCTGCCTGTCCCTGGTCAAAGTGTTTCAGGCTGTGCAGCGCTCCATCTGCTGCCACCTCTCTCTCTTTTATTGCCCCCCCCCTCACACTCCCTTCACTACCCTTCAGCCCCCAACCATTTCACTCCAACCCCTTCCCATCTTGTAACTCTCTGTCCCATTCAATCACTCTCTCTCTCCCTCTTTCTCTGCTCCCTGGTTTGATTTGTTCCCCTCCTCTGCTGACCAATCAGAGGCCCGCTTCCTTATTCAGCGTGACCCCGCCTCCATTGACCTCATGTTGACGGTGCAGTTTATCCTAAGAGGCTCATGGGAAGTTCAGGCGCAATGAAAATAGCCGTGACGTAGCTCAAGAAATAAGAGGATTATTTGGTTTGCTTTTATGATTTTAACATCTAATATTTCTTTTACTTTTTTTTTTCAGTTTGTTTGTTTGTTTGTTTGTTTACTTGGATTCCCCCCATTAGCCGTTGCCGTGACAATGGCTGCTCCTCCTGTGGTCCACATCATTAAAAACAACAATTTATTACAAAAACATAGCATCTTGAGTCATAAATATGCAGCTATCGCACTTCATACGCTAAAATGAGTAAGCAAGGCTCTTTTAAAAGTTCCATCATTTGTTACATTTATAACAGAGGAAGTGAGTTTCATGTTTTTATTCCTGTCAAAGTAACACCTTGTAGTGCCTCATTCCTTATGCAGAGTAAAACAACCTGCTTTGTTTTATTATTTGTGTGTAACCTTTGGCTAAATAAAAGTTGATTATATAAAACTTTTGGTATCTTAGATACTACAATAAGTGTACATCCTGTTCTCTTCTACTGTACTGATTTTGTTTTGTTGGGCTTAATGCAAGTCTCACCTCCAGCATAGTTTGTGCTGGTCAAAAGTGGACATATTTCATCATGTATGATTATTTATTCAATAGAGGGATACAATACTGTGTGTTTTTGTATTGACCTTATACCAAGTAAATACAAGGCAGGTATCGCTGATACTGATATGTAGTATTCTATATTCTATATTGATATTGATCCATACGATCAGTATCGATATAGAATATTGGTATTGATAGAATACCAATACTTTTTATTAAGTTTAATGCATCACTGAACTTCTAATCTTTTCTGTGTTTTTGTGGTTTTTCCTTTTAATTTGTTTTGTTAAAAACCTGTGATAGAATTTGGACTAAGTTTGTAGGTGTCTCCAAAATGCCTTAAACAGAATAAACAGGGAAAAAAATTGAAAAATAAAACAGATTTATGTGCATATTTTCCACTTATAAATAGTGTAAAAAAAATATCAGCACTTGACAGCAAATAAAAAAAATCTTCTTTGCGGGAGACTTGAAAAACTACACAACAAAAGTAAAATTTCAAGAGGGATTTTGAAACTAAAGTATGGATCTTACCATGCTAGTATCGATCCGATACTGGTATCAACTTAGTATCGATATTATTGATATTTTGTAACTCTAACATTTAAACTCAATTGGAATCTGCCTCGATTGACAAGTGAGATGTTTTCTGGAGAAAAGCTCCTGGTATGTCCACATCTCTGAAGAATATTTGTCAATTATTCAATTCAATAAAAAAACAAAACAAAAAAAAAAACACCTTTATTATTATCTTTAAAAGTCAAACCCAAAATAACACAGAGCAAAACTTGGTTATGGAAAAAAGATGCTCTTCTGGTGAGTATGAAAGCCAGTGAGGGAGGGGCAGATCAGGGATTGGGAATAAATTAGCCTAAAGGTGGTAGATAATGGATGTACCCTTCATTAAAAAAAGGTTGTACTTAGAGCCATTAGCCATGCATGCTGAATTCTGCTACAGATGTGTGCCTCAGTGGTTTGCACTCCTGTTTTATTTTTAACGTGACTTTGCATTTTTCCCAGTGGTTTAGTGAGGTCTTTCCACTCAGTTAGATCTCGTATCTGCTTTACTTGCAGAGGAAGATCAATAGTAACACAATCAGGTCCACGTTTATGCTGAAATGATGCTGGATTTTTCTTTAGCTGTTGTCATTACGTCTTATATACTGAGAAGAATTGACCAAAAAAATTTAATTGTAGGGAAGTTCTGTTGCCCGTGTGTTGTATCCATAAAGGCTATTCATCAAATCAAGTCAATAAAAGGGAGACCGTGGATGTTAGCTTCTGCGCCAGCTTCAAAACAGCTTTGCGTATTAAAACAGGCAGTCTGTCTTTGTTTTATTTACAGATTTCAGCTCTTTATGAGAAACTCTGGACTCAAATTCTATTGAAAATCTGTGCTGCTTTAGGTCTACTTTGATTTTTTTTTTACTGTAACATTCACTTCCTCTGTGTTCAGTGTCCTCATATCTTTCTCTCTCTGTTTGCTTAGCTTGTTATGTGAATATGAAACTGCCATGAGGGAACTGAACACCTGACCTTTACATGGTTTCTTTTTTGCAGCCGTTGTGATAAAAATGCCACAGACAAGTTGTTGTTCTGGTGGACAAGGAGGCAGGTAGAGGAGGGGGCGCATTGGGTATGCAGCGCCCCCCTGTGGCCACTGCGCGCGCTGCACCCTTTTGCTGCTCTGGCTCTTCATGGATTCCATCTGCTTGTAGCCACACTGTGTGCTTTTGTGGTGTTTGGTTTTCCACTGAGCTGAAAAGCCCGATGCGGCGAGGCTCAGAATAGATTTTTATTGATCCGTGATGGAGGGCTTAGGGAATGTGCAATGGAAAAAGAGAGGGGAAAAATGGCGGGTTGGGAAGTTGTATAAAGAAGAAGCTGCAATAATTGAGCCCTATGTTGGATTTCTTGAGGTATATGCTCATTTTTACACCTTTATAAATCCAACTAAAGTGATTTATTAAGTCACTTCTGATGAGTCATCTCTCTGTTTCGTTGCTCCTCCGCTTCTGTCTAGTTAATGAGAGTCAACCATCACCGGAGGGATGATTACCTTTCACATTACATCTCACCGCTCCTTCCGCTTCCACCTAAATATGTGCAGCAAACACGGTTTGTGTGGCTCAGTGGCCCCAGCACGGTTACCATGAGAACAGCATTTAGGGGTGACATCACTGCAGCAGTGTGGCATCATCACTGAGATGACTCATCCTTGCTTTCTTTTTCTTTCTTTCTTTTTTTTTTAAGCCGGCGAATAGCTTTTCAGAAAGAGGGTAGAAGGACGGGAGAAGACATGCAGTAAAGGTACCGAGGCCGGGAGTCGAACCCGTCCGGGACTAAAGCCTCCGCACACGCGGCGCTACGCCACGCGACGCCACGGTGACTCATGCTAGCTCTGAGTCGGGTCTTGTGCGCGTGCCTCGGAGCGGTCTCCGACGCACCGACATTCAACGAGAGGAAAACACACGTCACTCTTGACATTTATGTTTTATTCTATGTAACAAAAATAATTACAATGTTTTGCTGTTGTTGTTGTTCTAGGACTCTAATAAGATTTCAAAATGAAAGTAAAAAGGACACAGACAGATTTACATAAACATCATAGAGAGCGGTTGAAGAGTATAGTTATATTGAACAACAGAGTGGACATGATTGCCTGTTAAGAAGAAAAGTTTGAAAAAAACAACCTATGTTGGTATTCATGTCACAGAGGTCAAGGTGCCTGTTTAGAACCGCATCACATGTAACAAGTACATCAGCAATTCACAATGAGCTCCACACAGTCGGTCAATCCCATTCCCATCCTTGGCACACAAGAGATGGACTTTTCTCACCAACATTCTGAACCAGATCATGAACGTTAGTCAAATAAAACCTGCCATATGATCTGCAGCTGTGTGGGGGTGTGTGTACAGGAATCTTAATTAGAATGGATGAAGTCCAATCAACACAACAGAGCGAAGACAGAAACATTGTGGATCTACTGCGTGAGCCAATCTGTTCCAATCAGAGCGTTTTACAGCAAACCGGCACATGTGAAATTGGATGACTAACCGTGTCTGTGGCAATGATGTAGGGAGTCAAAACAGCACAAAGGGAGGCAGCAAGGCAGAGAGACGGGCAAATAATAACACCACCTCTGTCGCTGAGTTCATCTTAGTTTGTCTGCCAGATCGATTTCCTATATTTAATGTAAATTATACAAACGAATAATACAGGCAGGTGTATTAACAGCAGACAAAAGCTAAAGGAGCAATTATTTCATGCTTTGAGGGACACTTTGATTCTACTGACATGCTCGTGTTTAGTATTAACAGAGGCTTTAAACTATCTTCATGTTTGACTTTTGATTACAGAAGCAATTATTATTTAATGGAAAATGGAGCTGGTAGAGACAGTGCGCCATCAGTTATCTTTCTTTATTTAATTCTTGCTAGCATTTTCGGACAGAATAACTTTCTGATATAAAAGTAAAGCAACAAAATGCTAAATATTACAATAGTAGCTGATACTATTTTATTTATTTTTTATTACTGACTGGAAATGAATATCTTCTGTTCTCAGTATATGTTTCACCACGTTAGATTATTGGTGGCGCACAGCCTCCAACCTCCGCTTTCTATACAAACGATCATAAATTTTTTTTGTAAATACCTGTTAAAGCAAACCTGTTGATAATTTAAAGGTTCGTAAAAAGCATTCACATAAACATCCTTGATGTTTTTGAGACTGGAGTTTTATCTAGAAGGTAAAAGTCAGCTTTGGACTTGGCCCCTCTCAGATTAGCCCATTAACGTTAGCCTCAGGGCCAGCTAATCTGGATTTGAACTGAAGTACAACACAAATAGAGTAATCTACTGCAGGCAAGATACTGACTGCTTCTAATAAATCCCTTATAACTGTACTGTAAATTTGCAGTGCTGGTTTTCTTTGAAAACAGTGTCTGTCACACAGCTACAGTCCTCAAAACCGTCTTGAAAATTTGAATATGCGACTCAGCTGATCTAAACAGGGATTTAAAATTTTAGTGAGAGAAAACTAAGTAGGATAATAAATCAAGCAGTAGGATTTTTAAAGAAATATTTATCTAAATACCTAATAACCATAAAAACTGTTTTTCTTTCCTAGAATGATTTCGGCATATGTTGTTCTTAAGAAGTCCCTCGCAAACACGGCATAATTTCCAGAAGTGTCTTTTTTTTTCCTCTGTGTGTGAATAACGAATAATCCTAAATGTTGTAGTTCTATAGATAACCAGCACTACATGTGGTGCTGCCACAAAAAATACACAAAGCAGAGAGGAATAAGACTGGATGGGAATGTGAGGTAATTGCTTTAAAAAAACACTAAAAAAAAAACCACAAAGGGGCAAAAAACTGCATACTGATCTACAAATGGTTCTAAAGTGGGAAAACCTTTGTGTAAACAACTAAAAGCATCCTGGTGTAAATCGCACCCAGCTAAATACCAGGAAATAAAACGTGTCTTAAGTAAACTTTTAGCTTACCAAGTAAGTAAATTTAAAACCCATCTGAAGATGCTTTCAGTCCAACCTCCTAAAACACTTTTAAATGCATTAAGCCAACAGTTTTATTCTGTTTGGATAATTAGAAGCATTGCCTGCTGTTGACAGATGCTTTCTGTAACAGCTAAAACCACAATAAAGCCTTAAAACAGTCGTAACATTAAAAGGGGTTGTAGTTTAATTGACAAAGATTTCTCTGAGTCGCTTTTTCTTCATTTGATTAGAAGGTAATGCTGAAAAATTGGCCAGTAAGTCTGACTTTTTTCCAGCCTTTTTTGTACAAATATTAAGTCATTTTCATTTTTTTTTCCAAATACATAACTTTACATTGGGTTTTATTTTACCAACATTAACCATGTAAAGGTTCATACTGTAATTTTGAGGGGAATAAATTTGGCTGTTAGTTATATAAGACAATCTCTTGTAATGGAGGATGCTCCTCACTTTGATCTCCAAGGCGGTTTATCATGTACTGAAACAAGGAATATGCAGCAAGTGAACTGTTTTCAGAAGTGACAACTCTCTTCCGACCACTAGGTGGCACTGTGACACAGCGTTGCTTCTTTATCACCTCCATCTCCTCAAAGCTAGATAACAAACCGTCAGCTCTGCTGTTTGGGGCAAGCTAACCATCGTATAGGCTTAGCACTTGTAGCATTGCGACAGTAGGCTGTTTCATGGGGCAGATTGTACATCATGTATACCAGCAGATCACAAAAGCAAACATGTTAGGGTAATAATACTCAGTGCTTCAGAGTGGAGGTCACATTCACATTGTTACAAAGTGAAACTAGACTGAGGCATCTCTTGTTACGCAAATGATACAAATACAAAACACTGAACACTCAAACAGTAACCCCCTAAATACGCACACACACACACGCACGCACACACACGCACGCAGAGCTCTGATCTCAGTTCAGTATTACTCAGACACACACAGATGCACTCTTTCTCTCTCAATAGCAGTTTGGTAAAATGAAATCAGGTCTACACTATCTGAACATTTACATGTTATATTTGTTTATATTCATAAATACGATTACACTCGTATTATAATAATGTACATGTAGAGGCTCTTTCTGAACGACCAGGGAGGGAGAGTCTGCAGTGGAGGAGAAGATCATCGTCTTTACTTTGGACACAAATGCAACGTTTACCACGGATATCTCTGGGACATTCTCGCTGACATAATCAAGTTTTTACGTTACTTACAGACGACTGTAATTCCCAGTCTCAAGACAAAGCAATGAGGAAGAGTCAACTTGCTTGACTCTTAGTGGCATTTTAAAATAACTGGTGTGGGACTATGATGAAACTCAACTTCCTCATGTCTTTTATTGGTGCTGTGTGTGTGATTGTGCCCCCAACTGTGTGGACAAGCCAAGTTTATGCTTTCATTTTATTATGATGTTGATAGAGCAAGAACTTTAAAGAATGCCATGCCTTCTCGCCTGGTGGTGTTATGTAGGGGAGTCTGGCACTGCTTCAAACAGAATGCTTCCAATTAGAACAAGAGAACTGAAACTGTATGACTCAAGTCAGGTATATCTTCAGGAACAAAAGTGTGTCTATCTGGGACAACCTATCAGTCGCAGTCCAGATACTGCAGCATCCAAAATGTCATTGGTGAGTGACATTTAGACACTTGGAGGGGTCTGGACCCTTGGCTATTGACAAACAATTTCTTTCTGCAGGTGTGGATTCAGTTGATGTTTTAAACAACTGGATCCAATTTTACCCAATCGCTAATGTTTGGACATGGCGTACGTAATGCGCCAGTTCGATGAAGCGAACTGGAAGTTGCATGCTCTGTAAGCAACTCCATGAGGAGTAGGACCAAGACATTGTTGTCAGCAATAAAATGTCTTAAACATCCTTGTTGCTCTGCTTCAGCTCTGATGCTGTGTCAATTGTTCAATATGTGGAAGCATGGCAAACACTGACTGAACGACTTTGTTTACTTCCTCCGATGCCATTGCTAAAACTGTAATCTGAGTAGGAAGGCTAACTTTAAAGTAGTATCAGATTGGTATAATTATAAATCTCTGAGATTGCCTATTCTAAGTTGATGTGGATCTTGGCAAAACGGTCACCAGTTGTTTTTGTGTATTCCTGGGTGTTTAATGCAAATATGTAGATAAACCATCCAGTTTTTTTCTTTCATCTAGCTTACCACAGGTGACACACAACGCCTGAGCTACCTCTTCAACTCTTTGCTCCGTTTCTCATCGATTGTAGATCTGAGCAAAGTTCCTCTCCCTTTACCTATTATCAAAGCGCTTCCTCTCTGACATTTAGCGAGGAAGAAAGAAAAAAACGGGCAGCAGCAGGATGCAGGCAGAGGAAGAGGAGAGACGGCTATTTAATGTGAAACAACGGTGAATCATCGTAGCAGGTTTGGCCTTTCTCAGAAATACCATTCTGTCATAAGATCTATAATTACGGCTGTGATTATCCCTGCGCCGAGATGGTCAAGTGCCTCCTCTTGTTGCTCAAACAAGTGGTTTTACTGACGAAAGACTGCGGGGTTTGCAGGATTCGACATACATTTTGCAGATCAGAGAGTTTGAAGAACAAAAGCTCGGGTTGCGTCACAAGTAGAACAAGTATCGGTATTAACCAGATTACAAACTCCTTTGACAAATTATTGATTTTTGTTATCAAAGCTGTGGACGCAGCTAAGAAGTGACTTAGGAGCACATCAGTATGCCTGGCCATGCCGCTGGAGGCAGCTGGGTGACACGTCTCATCAGCTGCCAGCCTAGTGTTTAGCTGGTGGACACTCAGCCATAATCTGCCACAAAAACGCTCCCTGGAAGCAGCTGGGAACTTGGCTAGGGAAGAATCTAAACCAGTGCAGCCATGGTCTGATCAAAACAGTGTGTATACTGTACCTCCTGTCCCCAGTACTGAAGGCAATAATAAGATGAAATGTCTGGTATTGCATGAATATAAAATAGCACTCTCCGTCAGATAGCTGATCTCAACACTGCTGTTACCCCACAGCCTTGTGATCTCACGTCCAATACAGTGTGAAAGCACGAGTAACACCATGCTGCTCTGCTATGCACCAAATGCAGCAGGAGGGAATTCCACTTTTCACAGACCATCTGACTGAATTTGTCAAGCCTCGCATCTAGAGCAAAGCAGAGTGGGTAATAAACAGAATGGCGTCAATCAATCGTCAATGCCTCTTCCTCCTCCTCCTGTAGGACTGCATCCCTCCCTGTCTTTTCTCAACCTCCTAACTTCCCTAGCTTCAGTTCACCCCCTCATCCCTTCCCTCCCTTCTTTTCTTGCCCTTCCCCTCCCCTTCTACTTCTGCATGTCACACTGCAGCAGTAAGACGATGGAAGGGTCGGACTTGGCCGCCTCTTTGAACTCCTCCAGGGTGATCTCGTCGTTGTGGTCCTTGTCCATCTTGGAGAAGATCTTGTCGACGCGCTGCTGAGGCGTCAGCCCGTCCTCGTTCATGCGCATCATGATCACCGTGCCGACCATCTTGTAGATGGCCTGCAGCACAGAGTAAAAGGGAAGAAGCTTTTTTTTTAGAAGCAACCCTAAGCTCTCTTTTTAGGTCGCCCACATACAATCACACACCTCGATGATCTCCAGCATCTCCATGCGTGTGATCTTTCCGTCTCCGTCCAGGTCGTACATGTTGAAGGCCCAGTTGAGTTTCTGCTCAAAGCTTCCCCTGGAGGTGATGGACAGAGCGCAGATGAACTCCCTGAAGTCGATGGTTCCGTCGCCGTTCTTGTCAAACGTGCGGAAGGCGTGCTGGGCGAATTTTGATGCGTCGCCGTACGGGAAAAACTGAAGAAAGAAAGCAAGGAGAAAAGCAGAACGACAAATTCTAACAATTGTACTGCGAAGAACCTTGATGCTGCCTTTGGCCATGACATGTGTTGGTCAAAGATGTCTGTAAATCTTTATTAGATGGCAAATTCTGTCACACAGAAAACAACCCTTTATATGCAGGGATATATTGATTCAACATCAGAAAAGTAAGTTTAAACGTGTGACGCATAGAAAGAGAACATGGAGTTATTGGCAGAAATATCTCTGGCAAAAACCTCTTAAGCCACATTGTCATTGATTTTGCTACGATTAACTGTAACACACTAGGATCCCCCAACCATTCCCAATATTTATATTTATTTAAATATTTGGCCTTAAATTGAGTTCAGTGTAACCTGCAGATACCCTGAGTAACATGACCACTGGGTTTTTCAGACACTGAGATGGGGGACTGTTTGCTAAATGAGCTGAAAGCTAGTGAGGTGAAAGCCAAGGGTCAAAAGTATGTCCACGTTTTGATGACATGCTAAGATTACAGTGCCACATAGTGGCCTGTCATGACAACTACAGCACATCAAAGGTGTCTTGGAACTTTTCCCCAACGAGCATCGAAAATGCAAGCAGTTTCCAGTTTCTAGTGTAAAGTAATAGCTAGCTACGTTAGCTAGTCCTGGTGGCTAGCTAATTTAGTGGCTAGCTGATTCACTTAACTTGCATGAAAAACAGATCTGCAAATTGTTTAATTCCAATAACAGAAGAGGTATACAATGAAAACAATAACTCAGTAGTCATAAATCTATTGCAATCAACTAAGAGAACAAAAGTGATTAGCACTAAGAGTGCTATCGGTTAGAGTTCCAGTGAAACCCAGCCGTCCTTATTAGGGCAGAATCAATTTGCACGTCTTCTTCTCCTTTGCCTCATGTTTTCTTCCGGCTCTCACCTTAACGTAGAGCTGTTGGAACTCATCCAGGTTGAGAATGCCCGAGGGGCAGTCTTTGAGGAAGCCTTTGTACCACTGCTTGAGCTCTGCCTCGTTGAACTCCGTGCTCTTGGTCAGGTCGTCCAGGACCTCCGGGGCCAGTTTGCTGTTGTGTTTCCCCATGATGCCTCACCTCTCTGGGCGGGAAAGCAGAAACAGAGCGAGGCCGGTTGAGCATGCAGGTGAGGGGCTGCTAGACAAAACAACAGCAACAGCAGCAGCAGCAGCAGCAACAGCAGCAGCAGCGGCCCTGTGTTGTTGAACTGCACAGGCCTCATGAGGATGACGAACATAACGAGAACATAATTACTTGTGAACAGATGCAGCCAGAGCAGGTCTGCAACATTTTCATCAGGCTGTGGGTGTCTGAATATTTGCCGACTTTCATCCTCCAAGTGGATTTTAGTCTAATTATGACTTTAAAATAAGATATTTCGTCTCTTTATTAATGACTAAAAGGACTGAACATCTAAAAAAATTTGCAGTTTGGCAACACAGAAACATTGACAACATAACCCTGAGTAACATCAGACACATGCAAAAGTAAAAGTAGAAAGTTAGCAAGTCAAAGCTGGAAGACGGAGGGCTTCGAAATCTCCAGCGACTGTCCGTTCCTCACGACTCTGACCTCTCGCTGTGTTGGCAAGGCCTGTGATGTCATCGCTTCAGCTTAACCCATAAAACGGCCCATTAGCCACCGACACCACACACATAACCCCACATGCTGATGGCCACTGCAGCACCTTTGTGACGCCATCCGTGACTCATGGAGCCGTTTTTGCACTCTGACACAGGACACAGCCGACGGCGCAGTGCCGGGCGGCTACAAGTCCTGATGGTGTCAGGGCAGTTTTCTGGCGGAAGCATCATCCTGTCGCACTAAACGTGGAATGAGTAATGGACAGGGAGGCAGCTGAGCCCTAAATCCCTTTGAACTGTGCTATTATTTTTGAAGAGTTGCATTCCCGAAACAAGTCAAACACACTTGGGGGGCGCATTAGCTTAGAAGCAGAGTCATAAAAGATATTGATAGGAGGAATATTAGCAGTAAAAGGGTAAAAGCTGTTGGAGAAAAGAAAAATGTGGCAAAGGTCAGTTCTGATTTTTTCCAAGTGTGTGTCTGTATTTCAAGTCAGAAGCTTACCAAGGGCGTTACATACACACACTATTTCAAGAAACAAGCAATAAAATAAATTAACTCAGGTCATAAACGTCCACTGCTGAACTCCTAATGAGTCTCTGAATTCAAAGTTTAACTGGTGCTTTCATAGATTTGCACATGTAAATGCATGTGCAGGGCAGAAGTCCACCATAAACGCACTGACTTGTTCCTTAGGTTAGTGTTGTCTCACTCACACACACACATCATATTCACCTTAATTCTTCTCGTATTTTGGTTTGTTAAAGCCACTAATTCTGTGGCTCCTAAAGACAGGAGTAGGAGTAGGAACAGGCTTTTTTTTGATTTTGCATTATTTATTATTATAATAAACATTTCTGATAATAATTTTGAACTATCTTGATGATTTCCAATTATTGATGCCTAAAAAACTGAATAATTTGTCACTACTTTGTGGATCCATCTTTCATCTCTAGAAACCAAATATTTTGTCTAGTTTGCAAAAAAGCTTAAGCTCAATCAGAGTTTTGACAGGAGTGTTTTTTGAACAGTGGTTTTCAAGTCTTGTCAAAGACTCTCACTTAGATTTGAGGTCTGGACTTTGACTGGACCATTCTAACACATAAATAAGCTCTGGTCTAAACCAATCTGCTGTTGCTCTGGATAGTTTATGATTGTCCTTACCTATAATCTTCCTACCAAGATTTCAGACAAAAGAAAATTGGTACCAGTCACACTTGGAATTGGTAAGTCAGGCTTTTTAAAGATCTGTGAAAGGCCACCAAATTACATTCGGTGCACCCCTACTAAATACAAATGCACAACAAATAATATGTTTAGATTTTTATTTGTAAAAGAAATGAGTCATTTATCTTTAAGATAGACCCCATAAAACGCCAAATAAATACAGTTTGTGTGTTTTCACACCTGATAATCCAGTAGATTCGGTTCAATTGGGGACCAACATTTGTTACATTCTCAGTTGGTGCGATTCACTTTCACTCTGTGTGTCCAATGAGTCAGTCCTGTGACTGAAGCAGTTCTGTTCCCCTTTTCGCCTGTTGTGGCGCTACACCAAGAACTACTGAAGCAAACAACACGTAAACATCAGAAGAAGACTGAGTGCAACTTCCTTCTTCACAAAATGCAAACAAAAATGGAGAGGCATCAGATTTCAGTGATTGTAGGATTTCTCTTTTGTCTTTTGCAAAAGACCAAGACCAGGCAAATGAATTACAGTTGGGTTAAATCGGGTGTGAATGCACTAAAGCTTCACTAAAGCTGGTGAAGTATAAACACTTCTACATTGGTTTTAACCCTCTATCCTTTTGTTGCAAAATTGTTCGTCTCTATTTGTGGAAAAAAAATGGAAATAGAACTTTTTCAGGATGTAAAGCCCATTATATCAGACCAATTATACCAAACACTGGAAAGTCATTCTGAAGGATTGTTCTCATTAGGAGAACAAGCAACCTTTTAATCCACTAAACTCCTTCCCCAATAGAGTTGTCGACTTTCTGACAGGTCGTCTTAGAGATGCCTGACTCTCTGGTGTCAGGGTTTATGCAGAGATAACCATCATGGCCCGATCTCATTGGGCCAGCTGAGGTGAAGCTTTGACAACCAAGATGAACAGCCTTCTTCAGCATATCGCTTCGGCTGCCCTGGAGGAGCTAGAGCTTATCAGAGTGCAAACAAAAAGGTGAAGGTGTGCACATGGAGAGCATGCCGAGCAGTGAGGGGGGGGAAAGGCACAGAAAAACTTGGATGCAGACTCTAACCTTAACTATTCAGAGTCTATCGTTCAATTATATGTCAGCTGTATTTCCTTCTGCTGGATTCCGTCTTCTGGATCTTCAACACACACGACCGTCTCATTGTACCCTGTTATTCACTGATTTTAACATAATAAGCACTTACAAATAACATGAAAATGATGGAGCCCCATGACTCTCTGTGAGAGCACTGCTCAACAAAACCATCGATTGACTTGACAGCATGCTGTTGTTGCTGTGAGCAATGACGTCTTTGTCCATGCCGTTCATGTCAAAAACACCTACACACACACAGACACACACTAGTTATGATGCTCGCTGTAACTACTTCAGGAAACAATAAAGGGTAAGGTGCAGGTTTTGTGTTATGGAAACAGAAGATGCTAGCTCAGTCCGGCTTGGCACTGCCGAAGGAGAAGACCAGTTTCTTATTGAGTGTGAAGGGAGCTTAATGCACGGTCATTCCAGTCGTCACACTGATAGTGAAACTCTGGGTGGAAAGCTGAGCTGTAAATGCGTGGAGGAGACTTCATGTGTGTCACCACGCATGTGTTTGTCAGGCCAGCTTGACGGAAACGAAGCTGACGGGGCGAGAGGCTGAAGCATGTTGGAATGCCTGCACCGTGGATTACTTAAGGATGCGTTTAGAGGAAGACAAGTGGAAATCAAAATGTTGAATACCATGACAGCTGCTCTGCAATTGTCCAATACTTTTATTTCTGCATCGGATGGCTGCAATGGATTAGACAACAAACTTGGGACTTGAAATGAATGACCAAAGCCACATGGTAAAAAGAAAATGTTAGGTTTTTAAACACTAAAATGTTCACAACTCATAAGTAGGCAAAATGCCAGATTTCTAGCCTACTAATGTCACTTTTATATGGAGCCCCCTGGGGGACATGGGAAATTATTTTTTCTTTTGCGTTCCCTCGCAATAATGTACTGATTAGTTCATTTGGCACAATTGAATACTGTAAGCCTTTCTTACGGTGGCCGCCGTACTTTCTGCTATTATAGAAAGTTTTCGTAAGGCTTTTCCACATGTTAATATCTCTGTAAAATATCTGAAGTTTTATATATTTTTCTTTAGGATATTAATGCACCATAAACCTTTATATATATATATAAACAGAAACTTTCTGTAAGTAGGGAAGAAGGAAAAATATTTCCAAACTATTTGGACTATTTCTTAGTTATTATCGTGGGGTAATAAGTCATCTGACAGTTTTGATTGTGTCTCTTTTCTGTTGGTAGTCAGTTTTTTGCATCAGAGTTAAGAATAAACACTGAGGCTCTTTAAATGTGCATACGTTTGAAATTTTAAATTGACATTTGTGACTGTATACAAAATAGACCAGCAAATATTGCAGTAAGCATATTGCGAGGCAACGCAAAAGAAAACTTTTCTCCCTTCCCCCCTAGAAGGGTCCGTACTTTTACAAACATCTACAGTAGTTAATTGTAGACAGTATGTCGGTATTAACAATACAATATGATGTCAAGTCGGTACGTCTAGATGACTAGGTTTGGTTGGGGAACAAAGTTGGAGCATTTATGACATTTTCAGCTGGTGCAGTTTTCAGCCAATCCTTTGAGCAACTTCTTTACACTCTTTCGTTGCCTGTGGTGGCATTGCTCCAAGAACCACTGGTAAAAACAACACTGAAACCTCCACCATTCATTTCTCCTGCTAGCGCTAGACTCAAGCATTTGTTTTAGTTGTATTTACCCAGAATGCCGTTCGCCATTGTCCTCTTCCTGCTTTATATGAGTGCCTGGCATACATACGTTGGCAATAAATCCTGGTTTGGTCCACTTTTCTTTCTCCACTACAGCTGCATGAGAAATCTTAATATTCCCAAACAGTTTAGTGATAGCTTGGAGTCCTTTCTGCTTTGCTTCTTTGTCACTTTTTAAAGTTGAGGAATGTTTCATTGTACAGTCAGTTATAGGAAGCCTTCTGCAAGTGTTAAAAGTATAAAACAGCGCTACATTTGTTTGGTACGTCTACATCCCAAAGCAACAGATTTCTACCGGATATTTTCAAATACGTCCACCGTTGTGGTACATATATTTGGTAACACGTGCTCTCTGAAAATGTTTGTGTTTTTTGTCAAATATTTTATCGCATGTACATGTCATTAAATAAAGTTCTGATCTGGGACTTGGTTTCTGGAATGTCCCAATCTTGAGTTACTCAGACTGGTATCAAACATATTTCTCGGCACACCTGGGTATTTCCAATCACTGTGCACTGTACGAAACAAATCGTTATTCCAAATCCTCCGTCTTAGTCAATATCACCTCCATCACATTCTCAATTACATTTACACCTCGGTAATAGATCTTTTTCTGGATGCCTGTTCACATTTCTCTTTCCAACTCCATTTAAATGCTGTTTAGACAGAAGGCAGCGTCATCTTTCCTGTCTTTTCAACAAACTTTTACTCAGACGGATGGTCTGGACAGAAGGCTGAGTTTGTTCTGTGGCAGTTCTGGGAGTGAAACCTTTAATCAGTGTCATGGTGCTCTGATCTAATGTGTGCTGATGTGTCTGTTCACACCGGAGTGTCTCCCTTGACGGAGAGACAGTGATCAGAAATGTTCTGTTGATTTCCAGATTGTACTGTAGTCTAATGACAACAGTACAAAACTGGAGACTTGCATTTTGGATGCACAGATGTTTCATCTAAAGGAATCACACGCTGCACATGTCAATGTCGCTTCTAGATAAAGTATACACAGACGCAAACGGAAATGTAAAGACAGGAAATCCAGTTTTGCTCTCCGCTTAGGTTATGTAAGGAGAATATGTAATGTCTTTTTTTTTTACAACTGTCTAGAAAAATCTATTGAAAATCTCCTTAAACAACTTTGACTTGATCAAGTAGCCTGTTAAATACAGTTTTTATGAAATGAAAAGTTCACAGTCTGTAAGGTGTTGACAGGTACTCCCTTAGAAGATGATAAATTTGTTCAGAATTTTCCACATTTCCCTCTTCCAAGTTTTGAAACTAGCCGTGTTCAGCACTGCAAAAGAAAAACTGCTCTTCATCTGAAATATCTCGTTTAATTCCTTAATACTGTGTAAAAGTCTCTGCAAATTGGCAAAATAACCCAACATAACACGACCCAACTGATTAAAATGTTCATTGGTTATGTCATGGTTCACCTAGTTTCTCCCAGCTAACCATTGCAAAGCAGTAGTGACTGAGTATTGTTCTTGACATTCAATTTTGTGGTTGGCTGAACTGTTAGTAGTTCCCCCTTTTGAGGTTTACCTAGAATTTCCTCCAAAAAAAAATCATGTATATTGTTTTTATTTTTCTGTAAAACGGTGGGTATGTGTAAAGTAGCAGTCCAACATTGAGGACGACACAGGTTTGAGCACCAACGCTTAAAAATCTCCTTGTGTCACTTCTTAGATGACACGATGAGCCTGTAAATTTCAAATAAGGCAGCACTTATATTTCTGATAGGCCGTGTGGGCTGAAATTATGACAACTGATAATGACATCCATTTGTTTGCTTCTTTCTATAGATTTTACACTTGATGCTCCAAACGTTGATATGGTCTACTGGTTCTACAGTCTGATAGAAAGGATATTAGTGTTCCTTAACTTTCTACCAAACTAATTATCCTTTCACATTGTACCACCGGATTAAAGTCACTCAGCTGTCTACTTGACTTTTAAGACTGCTCAATCCTTTGACGAACCTACAATGTTACTACTTATCAACAGGCTTTTCCAATGTTTTGTTTTCATTCACCCAAATGCAAGTTTGGACGTTTTCTCACAACTAATGAAACTTTTCATTCTTTCTGCACCTCCATCAGTTTCAGTGTTGTTGTGGAGAACCAAACACCATCAGGAGCTTTTTTGCAGGTGATAAAATGATGGTGGGATGCAGGCGGAGGACTCTGTCGAACTCAAAATCCATGTTTTTCACTGGTCACACCAGTTAACCACGCAAGTTCCAAGTTAAACTCTTCCACTGAGTCAAAGAAAGATGAGCAAATTCTGGGTTTGAGAATGTACTAAAACTAATGCAGCAGAAAAAGACGACATGGAAAAGAATCCATGACTTGAAAGGGATTGTTGAATAATAAAACATGGTATTAATAATTCAAATGCGTGTACTTTAATTATTCAGCTTTAAAAAAATGATTCTCTTTTTTTATGCAAGTACAAAATTATTCATTACCACAAAGTTTTATTTTACTTTCCTGTTTGTTTTGTCTGCGTGGAAGGAGACCTGCCAGTCCCAACTTGAAATTGATAGAAAATCGGTGAAGTGAGTTAAACATTAGGGTATTAGTAAGGAGGCTTCCCAGCCCCAAAAAGCTAGAGCTCACCATTAGAGATAAACTATCATCAGTGGAAACGTAAGAAGAAAACATAAAGCTGGGCAGCAATTATAAGAAACCAACAAGGTTTTATTGCCACTGGTTTTTAAGAAAGTTTGGCTCCTTCTGCATAATTTTGTTATGATCTTAAAACTATTCTGACAGAAAAAATCTAAATGAAAGGATAAATCATTAAATATGAAACATTTCAGATTAGAACACTGCATTGTAATGTTTTACAAAGATCTTCTCCCAGCTTCCAATCGTTCTGCTGTAATTCCTCTACATCACTTCAGTCAAAGAGCTTTACGCAGTGAAAAATCAGAGGCAATCAACATTTTAAAAAATCCTCTTTGAGAATCACAAAATGGTTGAAATGCTTCAACTGTAATCTCACACAGTCCAGCGTGTGGACTTGTTAATTTCCACTATATGGAGGAACAAAATGTTGAGCACACTATTACGACGATGGGAGCTCTCACTGCGCGGCTTTGGCTGAACGTGTCCCAGAGGGAGAAACGTGTTGCTGTAAACTGATTGCTGGCAAAAGCTGTAATTGAGTTGGAAAGAGCGCAAAAATGGGAAGCGGGGCGTCCCGTAGAGCTGGTGACTGTGCAGGGCGGAGTTTGTGTCGTCTCTTCAGAGTGGAAAAAGGACAACAGACGTGATATGGGGACAATCGATAACACACTAGTCCAATACCAGCTCTGCTATCTACTACCCTGTGAAGTGGGGTGTGTGTGTGTGTGTGTGCGTGTGTGTGTGTGTGTGAAGGTTTGTGAAACAGAGGGTAAAAGAAGTAATGAAAACCTAAAACAGGGCCTGCTTATTGTTATGTGAATAAGCAATAAGCTAAAACATTATTGGGGCAGCTCGGCGAACTGACAGAAACGAACCACCATCTGTCAGAGACCGAGGCTCACGGCCAACAACGAGCCGAGTTCAAACCAAAATACTGATAACTAAAGGGAAAGTAAGTTTACAGGGCTCCGCTGCTTCACGCCGAGAGCTCTGCACTTGTGATTTAAAAGGTGTAAACCTTGAATCAAACTTGACAAACTGAAAACTGTTTGCAACACGAAGCGCATCTAAAAATGTTTAGAAAACTAGAAATATTACAACAACATTTACTGAAGGATCAGGTCTTTCCAGATATGATGCTGCTTTTTATCTCATTGTACCAAACTTGAACATTTATTTTAATAAAATACCTACCAAAACGTAATGAAGTCTTAAATAAAGCCATATGAAGGGCTTGCATATGTTTGAGAAATGATGTAGAGAGTAGGAAACTACAGTGGAAAGCAGGGGAGGGGGATTAGTACATGACCTTAAGAAGATCAGACAGCCCAGCATGAGAACCTGTCATGTCCTGTGATTAATACAGGCTCCTGGGATCAGAAGGAGCTTGGAGAACAATACAGAGGAATTTACAATCACAAACGTTTACATGCACTTCATGTCTCGTTGTCTGCCATTGGTTCCAGGGTTTCCTTGATTGGATTTTGCTTGACAAACCTTCTTGCTGGTTCACCTTTTCCAACTACATTTGTTTCTTCAACTCAACTTTCTATGATTATGCTTGAACACAGCACTTTGTGAACAATCAGGGTTTTCCTTTAGCAGTGACCCTTGTGGAGGGTGTCAAGGTCTACATTCACACCGCAGGTCTTGATGCTCAATATCAATGCCTTTTGCTGAAATGAAATTTTT
Organism: Gambusia affinis; assembly: GCF_019740435.1. Taxonomy (NCBI): domain Eukaryota; kingdom Metazoa; phylum Chordata; class Actinopteri; order Cyprinodontiformes; family Poeciliidae; genus Gambusia; species Gambusia affinis. The sequence goes on from NC_057881.1 coordinate 22,040,929, forward strand.
TTTCTTTTGTGGTCGTTTTAGTTGCCAGTTAAACCGGACTGCAGTGAGACTTCTGTGTGAACAGCGAAGGACGACGTCTCACAGCAGCGCACTGTTCGCCGAAGTAATAATGGACGCCATGTATTACAAATGTGCGCAAAACTTGTCGATATTCCGCTAAGGTCGAAAAAACACAATTTCACTTTTGCGGTATTAATTTAAAAAAAAATCGAATAATGATTCAACTGAATGATAAATCTTTTTTTCCTAAGATGCTGCAAGACGATTTAGAATTTCAGTCCTAATATTTGTGGACAGTTTTGATTCGTATGTAAAGGGTGAGCAAGTATTAAACCAATGTCCTCAATTTTAATCTTCTGAATGAAGGAAGGATTTTCTAAACTGGTGTTAGTGTATGACTAGCTCTAGAGTGTGACAATAACACAGCACCAGTGGAGCAGTTAGGCGTTAATGGAAACCAGTGCTCCTGTGTTGGGCTGACAGTGAGAGAGCAGCAGACTGCTGGTCTGAAGTCAAGCTGTGCCAAGTTGTGTAACAACTGGAGTGGACGGCACTGCAGGCATCAGCCTCGACTCAAATGAATATCTAAATAGATCGAAAGGTTTTGTGTTGATTATTATGTGACTATTGATTCGTTTTGACAACCCCAGTTGCCAGGGGAGTGACGATGCATCCAGCTCACAAGAAAGGAGGATACTGGATGTCAGGGTTCATGAGAATGAGGTGAGGCCATAAGAGAATTTCATAGTATTTAGATATTGAATTTATTTTCTACAGAGTAAGGATCAGCGCAGAACAATCGAAACCACATATTGTGTGTTTTGTGCCTGTTTTTACCCTATGGTGGTTTTAATGCCGTAAAAGCAACACAATGTTTCCTTTTTGTAATTCCACAACTAGGACAAATACTTCAAAAATGGGAAAGTGTGTTTTAACAAATCTCTGTTCAGTATAGAATTTCTCAGTTCAGGCTTGTAAACATTGTGAATTTCAATGCAGTCCACAGTCCTTAAAAAGGCTTGTGAAACAACCATTGAGTTTAGCACAGAGAGTTAAAACAAACATGATGTAAACATTAACCTTCTCTAAAGAGAAACTCCCACAAAGGACCCAAACCACTGCCTGCTCAAAATTACTTTCAAAACTGTTCTTTTCTAGAGCATTTTGCCTTTTGATGTAGTTTTTGTCACAATAGTAGCCCTTATTTATCTATGAAAACAGCAAACATCATTTATTAAGGGTAAAGTTTTGGGGACTCTGCTGCCAACTGGTGGTTAAATATGTAATTTCATAAAAGAAAAAAAATCATTGCAGAGGCTTCGTATTTCCTAAAAACCAGTAATATACTGGGATCTCGTGTTTCCAGCTGTAAATGTCTGATCGTAAGTACGGAGGCCGTTTTTAATTTTGATCCAAGGAATTAACTTTTGGAAAATATTGTCCCGTTAGCATTAACACAGGCAAAATTTTTGACTAAAAGCTTAAAAAGTGGCTAATAGGACTCAACAAGCTAGCTAGCTAATAGCTACCATGACTAGCCTATCATTAGCCACTTGTAATAGGTTTGTATCTTAGCTGTTAAGACAGGGGCGCCCAAAGTGGGTCCTGGAGGGCCGGCATCCTGCACGTTTTAGTTCTCTCCCTGGTGGTAATAACAAGCTTCTCAGCTTGTCAATGTTCTTCTTAGGCCTTCTAACAAGTCATCATCTGATCCAGGTGAGCTAAACCAGGGAGAGAACTAAATTATGCAGGATGCCGGCCCTCCAGGACCCACTTTGGGGACCATTGATCTAAGAGATGAGACGAAGTTTTGAGTCAAAATGTAAAAAAGATCATTTGAAGAACAACAACACAAACGGGCGGTGAGGTATCATCATTTCCCTGAATCACATGTTTCTTTGGCTTTTCTTTAAAAGCTATGATGTCAACCAGTTAAAGTCACAGCCTAATTTTAGTACACGAAGCAATCCTGCCAACTAGACAAGCAAGACCTTTTAGTGTTTATGCCAACTGTAATTTAGTGCAGAAACAGCAGATAAGCTGCACTGGAATGAGTGGAAATCCGTAGAAAATAAGGGATGAAGTGTTAGCATGATTCTTGTTAGTTTTTATGTCACGTTAATCTGCATACACCTCCCAGCAGACTCATTCAGGACAGATGCATCGCTATAGAAACACTGCTCCCCCCGGTGCAGTTCGAATGCTCACTTAAGATGAAGCAGCATGTTGAGCCAGGGGAGAAACAAGGGGCACAAAACGGCAACGTGTCCTCATGAGTCAGTCTCCTGGAGACATTAGGTCTAAAATATCACTGGTTCACCTCAGGGTTTTATTCACTGGTGTTACTGTAGCAGATTCCCTTTCTGGCAGCAGAGCCTGTTAAAATCTGCAAATATCTGTTCCTAAAACACACTGAAGTTCACTGGAGCCAAATTGTCTCCTAGATTACCTACGCTCAAGAAAATGTATTAACTCCAAGTACCGTTTTGGGAAAACAGGGTATATGCAGGTTTTATTAAGTCAAATCTAAGACTTTTTAAGACAATTTTAATGCTATCTTGAATTAAATCGAAGAGCAAAAAAATGTATACCTGTCCACACATGTGGTCAATTGTAAATAAATTCAGTCTGGACTTCGACTGGTCCATTTTAGCACATCCATTTCTTTGTCTACAAACTATTTCTGTGTAGCTTTGAGGTCGTAAGCATTTAAGGTTTCAGAAAATAACTGGTTTTAAAATTAAAATAGACCAGAAGACTTTTATACTGTGTAGCCAGGCAGAAATTTTGCAGACTAAATTCAATCATTTGTCTAGAGGTCTAGACAAAGCAATTTTGTTCATGTGTGTTTTCACACCTAATAATCCTGTAGACTCGGTTCAATCGGGAACAAAACTGCAACATTTGTTGCATTTTCAGGTAGTGTGGTGCTTTCATATTGTGCTGCACTTTGTAAAACCCATTCACCTCCTCACTCATGGTGGCACTGCACCAAGAACTACTGAAGGAAACAACACATGAGTGCACATTTCTTTTACACAAAATGCAACAAACCACGAGCCATTTCTCTCTAGATTCTGATTTATTTAACCTGTAACAGCAGAACAAAGGAGACAGTGGTTGGTTTCCAGACCTTGATGGAGGTAGACAATGTTGGTTGATAAGATTGATTTCTCATGTAATTATCGGCCAATCGCTGATCTCCTAAAATTAAATAAATTGCGTCCCATTTCTCTTACTTTTGGGATATCTCCAATCTGTAGGGCATATCTTTCTAATGTTTTAGAAAGATATGCCAACAGTGGCATCATTCAGCCACAAATATTTCCACATACACTGTAAATTTGAGGAAAAAGCTCGTTAACCATCCTTCTACCACAGTTTCTGATTGGTGGGAATCTTCAGCTGAATGAAGGACCTTGAGTTTTAACATCTGTAAGCGTTCATTAGTTACCCACCAGTGATCCAACAAAACTCCCTCACTCTGGATTATATTATTGGTGCTCAACCACAATCAGCCAGTTTGCAAACACACACACACACACATGCACGCACACGCGCACACACACACACACACACACACCCAACAACCACACATCTCTATATTCAATCATCTCTCTTCCTGGGTAATAAAGCATGTGACAAGAATGGATGAATCAATCAGTCAAGAGGTGTGTGTGCATCATGAAAGCTGCCCTGCTTCAAACACAAAAGACGTAAAGCGGACAATGTGCACACACACTGAGCCGGTGATGCATGAGACAGATGAGCAGTACACCTGGCCACATGGCTTATTACCAAAATGGAAATGATGAATGGGGAGAGGAAAAAAACAAAACGCTGCGTATGAGTGTGTTATAGGAACACAGCATCCTTCATGTGAGGCTGTAAAACACTTGAAAAACCCATCCATACACACACACGCCAGACACACACGCACACACGCCACACGCAGGAATAGCAGTAGCAGTTAACATGTTGCTTTACGTTGGTATTATTGCACTGTGCGTGGATCAATAAGTCTTTCCAGCTTCCCAGGATGTGGATACAGTAACATTCACTGACCTGCTGCTGGGTCAGCTGCAGCTTCTTTCCACACGCTGTTGGACATAGCAATGGAGCTATGAGAACATCTCTGAACACTGGAGTGATTAGGTGATTAAAGTCTTTCTTGTTTGATCATTTATTCAACAGTGTTTTCACACCTGATAGTCTGGCAGACTTGGTTTTATTGGGGACCAAAATTGCAACATCTGGTTGCCATACTGCACTGTGTCAAATGATCCAAACTAATATAAAAACCTATTCAAACCCTCGGCTGTTGTGGCGCTGCATCAAGAGCTACTGCAGGAAACGACACAAAAACCTCAGAAGAAGACATTAAAACAACTTCTTTCTTCGCAAAATGTAATCAAAACTGAAGTAGTGTTGGATATTAGCAGTTGTGGGATTTCTCTTTTGTCTTTGGTAAAAGACCACGAGCCGTTTCTCAAGCCTAGACTCTTGCGTTTGTATTGGTTCTATTTACCCAGAATGCTCTGCTCAATAGTTCACTTCCTGCATTTGGAGCAGTCTCCAGTCTGCTTGCATCCACATATGAAATTCAAACCACACCAGAGTTCACTTTATTCCAACTCAAGTTGTTAAGCAGACTAGTGTTCACTTCATTGGTCCGCATCAGAATTCGACTGCGCTTTCACACCTCCCCAAACAAACCGCGCTTTCTAGGCAAACGAACCAGAGTTTAATTAAAGCGAACTAAACAGTGCTGGTATGAATGCGCCAATAGATAATACACTATAGACAACAAATACCGTGTAGTCTTTGACTATTGCAATAACTTTAACTGGTCAAGAGTGCTGGGTCCTATCTTCTTCTCAACACACGGTTCCTGGAGTTTTAATATAGGATTTAATATAAATCTGGGGACAGTGAAGGTCTAAGAAGAAAGTGAATTTTGCCTCAAATAATTTTTGTGTTGATATTTCTTAAACATTATCCTGCTGAAATACCCAATTAGAACCTACTTTCAGTTTTCTGACAAAGCCCATCATGTTGTCATGTAAAATGTCCTGCTATTTTTTTATTATGTACTCTGACACGGTTCGGCCAGACCTTCAAATGTGGCCGCTCACACCATCAGAGAAGTTTACATTGAATGAACTCACACAAATACACCGCTGATGGTTGCTTTAAAGATGCCAAACCCATAGGAGGCTGTGTAGCGCAAAGCTACAACCTATGTTAGCCAATCAGATTGCTTCAAAACAACCACGACTTCCTGTCAGGAATTAAACTTGGCGCCAGGAGGTTCATTTGTAGCCTGAACTACCTTTAAATATCTTATTAGGACATGAAATTACTAAAGCACAAGACGATGCCGTTTGGGAATCGTGCCAAAGGAAATATATGAACATATTGATGAATTGTCACTAACTGTAATGCGTTAAATCTCTGTTCTTTGGTCTGAGTTTTTATAAATATTAGTTCTAAGTGACACTAGAGTTTTTCGTGTGGATAAAAGCAAGGCTAAAATGCATAAAAGTATATTTGTTTTCCTGTATCTATGATAGTTACGTGTAGCTGTGTGTGGACTAGGCCTCTTGCTCATCTGACAAAAGCAAAAGGTTCCAGTAAAAGTCCTACAGTCTAAAAAAAAGCTCTATATGTTTACATTTGTGATGGTACAACAAAGATCAAGTCTGGATGTTTTTTGGCATCAAAACAACCAGACGCCTCATAGATGGCGTCAAGTGGTCATCTTAAACACTTGGCACTCTGTTGATGGACGCAAATTTCTTTGAGCTTTTGGCTAATGAGCTGGACACCAATGTCAAAAAGTGTATTTATTTATTGCATTTGTTATTTATTTCTTTAAAAATTATTTTAATATTTCACTAGCAAAATAAAATACCCCCATTGAACAAATGTATTGAAATTAAAGGTTGAGGTTTTTTATGTCAAACCTGTGCATTATGAAATTAATTTATTTATGCAGGTCACAAAATATAGACTGCACAGACTTTTGCTGATGAAAAGCATGTGGTAAAAAATAAATACATAAATTGGTCATGATTACTGTGCTAGCCCTCTTAGCACAAAGCTGTGGCCCCAAAATGAATGAGCGGTACCCAGGCGTCCGTCGGTTCAAAAATGCAGGACTCTAATTGCTCAGCAGCACTTGAGAAAAGGCTTAGTAGAAAACAGAGAATAACAACCATAAAGCAGCTGCAGTGTTGTCCTACATACCGTATCAGACAAAAGTTAGAACAGACCTACTTCCACAAACTCAGTACTGGCAATTGCTACGCATGCTAAGAGAATTTGTGATTTAAGGTAAGAAAAACACACAAAAAAAAAAACAACAGAGGAAGCCACTGAGATCCCACATTAATATGTATATAATACATCACTATCCTTTCCTGCTCCACTTTGTTACATAAAATCCCAATAAAAACACAGTCAAGCTTTTAGTTGTAGCGTGACATGGCTGCGAAAAAAAAAAAAAGAGAAATTTAAAAGGCACAATCGTCAGGATTTACAACCGCAGACTGCAGGACGTGCACCCTGATTCCTGCTGCAGCTGTTATGTTAAGATAACCAACTCATGCATCCATTTACATCCTCGTATCATATTTATCTTCTGCACGAGCAGATTAGATTCAGACGTGCGCCTCTTCTCCTCCTGTTTATTATTTTATTCCTCCCACAGCATGAAGGACATCTTGCATTTAGCAAAACAAATGCTTCTTCTTAAATTAATACAAATAAAAAAAAAAAAAAAGTCACCAGGTCTCCAGAATACCTTTTTTTTTTATTTTTTTTTTTTATGAAAGCAGATGTGCTCACCAAAATGTGAGTTCAAAGTGCCCTCCAGGAAAACACTGAGCTCACCTGCTCAACAAGTACAGCTGAGACACCAACTGACTCATATGCAGTGCTACGTAATGTAACAGAAGACTGTTCTTTTTTTGTTTGTTTAGGAAAACAATTCCTCTTTCACCACTTATTCTGTCAGCTAACAAATAAAAGGTAATTTGGTTTATTTTTTCCCCCTCCCCGCATGCAGTGGCTTCACAATAACGGTGCAATGAAAGCAGACCATGAGAACAGAGGATGGAGGGAAATGACCTCCACTTACCCTGTTATCTTTGAGGGTAAATTCAGCTCCTTCTGACGAGGAAAGTGCTTCCCGGCTTGATGTCACGGCAGTATTTTCCTCCCAAACGGTTCGTCCCTCATGTAAAGCAGACTCCGGAGTTCACTCACCTCTTTCTTTCCCTCTCTCTCTCTCTCTGTGGAAGAAGATGAATGAACCGCTGGGTCTCCCTTGCCAACACATTTGCATAAGCCCCGCCTTCCGCGCTCGCTGGTTAGCTGGCGCGCCGCTGAAAGGAGGCTCCCTTTCACTTGATTGGACGAAGCGGCTTATCAATCAGGAAGCAAGCTGTGCGCGCGACTGTATCGTTGACCGTGAGCCAGTGCGACCGAAAAGAGAGCGAGAAGAAGAAAGCTCCAACTGCGGAAAGAACCAGAAGGCGTACTATGTAGTGGTAAGAAAATGTTGCGACTTTTAATTTGCTTCTTATTTGAGTCTGACACACGTGAATGTTCAAATAATTAAGGAAGTTGTAAAATCAGACAAATATAACCTGAGAAAATATTTTAAAAATATTTTTATTTATTAAATTGGGGAGGAAAGCGGTTTAAACCAACCTGACTCCGTGTGAAAGAGTAAATACACCTCAAAACATATAATTGTTTGTGCAAAGAACGGCTGCAACCAAGTACCAATAACTGCTTATCAGGGCCTAAAATCGCTGTGGAAAGATTTATGTCCACTTTTCTTGTAGAATTGATCAAATTAGCAATCTTGGACGGTTTTTTGCACTAACGCATGTTCACTAGAGAATGGACGTCACCTTCAACAAAATGACTGGCAGCCCAATGAGATGTAAGTTCTGACATGGAAGACAAGACCGCTGGAAACAGGTGGACTTGTATGGGGTTTCATTGTTGCCAAAAATATGCTTATTTGTCTACGCAAGGTGTGTATGCAGCATGCTTATGTAATGTAACGTGTTTATGTGCAGATGTAAGATGTAAGTATATTGTGGGCTTATCTCCATGTGTACACTGAAAAAAAGAATGGAGCTCCTGCTTAAAAAAATAGTTAATTTGCTATATGTAATCAAATAAAAATTGTCAACTTAATTTATTTACATTTGTTTAGCATTACAACTCAACAAGCTTGATATATTTACTTGGATGAAATTAATTTGATTACCTGTAGCAAATAAATGAAACCATAGTACTCAGGCTATTTTGTCTTTTATTAAAATTGATTTGATGACTTTAGACATTTAAATGTAACTAAGCAGAAAAAGCAAAAATCAATTTACAAAGTATTACAAGTCATATTTTTTACAGCTTTCTTTATTCTTATACAGTAATATTATTTTACTAGAGCATATTCCTGATCTTGAAGTGACATGCACATAGCATTTGTAAGAGAAGGCAACTGTTTTCCATGCCGTCATTCATATGCAATCTCATTCGAAGGGCAGAAAGAAGGATATTGAAGACGAGATGTTTAAAAGTGATTTACATCTTTACATGCATATATACAAAGAGACAAAGTAATAAATTGCATATTTAAAACACATTAACAGCTAATAGTATCTAATAGGAGTCTGGTTATCTGAGGGTTACCCAACGTGGTTCATATCTGACAAGACTTTCAGTTTCTCAGATGTCGAATGGTTTTTTCTTGTAGTTCGAACTATGTTTAGCATTTCTGACTTTAAAAAGTGTTCTTCTCGTATTTGCAACTGGAAAATCCGACAGTAGCGAGAGCATTTTTGGATTTCCTGAAGTCTTGTTGACCCAGCCAACCTAAAGCGCAAAAACAAAAACACAAAGGAGTTTTGTTTGCATGAAGTGTAATAAAATATCCGACATCTTTCACTAGACAGATGCCCGTATCTTCCATTTTTGAATTCAAACATCCATATCAGATTTGATTCGAAACATATTTTGGCGCTAAGGTAAACAGGAAATACACAAGAGGAAATCTACAAGTCTTGATGCTTGACATTAGAAGAAATGTACGGAAGAAAAACTGGGCCACTGGCTGGCACCAGGCCAAGATTAGTAAAAGCTACTCGTTGGGAATGGTGCAACCTTCAGCACAAGGTTAATGCCCATCACGCTTCAGCAGCACTGGTAGCGTGTATCCTTCGGTCCAAGGTAAGCAACAAATCCCTCTGCAACAGAGTCTGATGATCAGCCACAGCAAACAGTCCCACTAATATGAAATATCTGATTGTAGAAATTAAAAGGACGGTGAACAATATGGAAATATGTGACTTTTTTTGTTTGCATGTGTGCGCAGTTATATGAATAAGAGGGACTAGTCATTTATCAGCGTATGTTTGTAATAAAAACATTGTCCTTAAGAGGAATATAATAAATATGCAGGAATGAGTTACAACTGAGTGTGTAAATATTGAATACTGTAAAGCAAAGGAAGTCCAGCTCAGCTTTACTTTAGATTTGTTCAAATCTGAATGCAGATCAGATTTCTTACGTTTTTTTTCCTTAATTTATTAGTTTTTTTCAGGACAGGATACAAGTTTCTTTAAAGTGTAACTAACACAGTAACGCCCCTGTTAAAGTCTAACCCTCACCCCTGAGAAATGTTGAAAAATTCCAGCAAAGTGGGCAGAACAAAGAGACGCAACGAGGCGTGGCTTTACATGGGGCTGAACAGAGGAGGTAAGCTTTGAAACTTTGTAGCTATGTTTATAAACATTTTATCAAAAAACTTACAAGTGACAAATCTAGCATCTCGTCACCTAGCAACCCAAGCAAAGCTCCAGCAGCTGGTATTAGTGCTGTATGTGCTGTACAATGGCTGCTGAAAAAAACAAATATTTTGTTGTTGACTTACCATCCTGCAACAGATTGGCGACCTGTCCAGGGTGACCCCGCCTCTTGCCCGAAACGTTAGCTGTAGATAGACACCAGACATTTACCTGACCCCAATAGGGACAAGGGTGTCCAGGAACCACTTTCTGCACTCTTGTTGGTTGTGCAGGAGGCTCCACTTCTGCTTTTCAAAGACATCTAATTGCGCCTCCAGTTGCAGTCGATTTCACGTGCGAGTGGCAATTTTGAATAGGGGGCGTGGCCACCAGCAGCTTACCTGGATTTAAAGTGACAAGAGGCCCTGAGATGGCTCAAAACAGGCAGAACTGACCAGACTAACATCTCATCATCTAAGAATGATGTTGTGTAAAAAAATAAAAATAAAAAATAACAGATGTGTTTGGCATAATAGGTCACCTTTAAACACATTGGAGAATTCAACTGCTTTGGCACAATTTGAGCTGCATTGAGATGGCTTTAGGCAAAATAATGTGTAATTAAACAAATTTGCACAAAAATGTCAAAATTCGCACAGAAACATAAAGAAGCATCCCAAAATGACCCATTAATTCAGTTTATCAGAAAAAAAAAAGTTTATTTTGGGGGTTAGTTAAACTTTAACAACGTGTGCTCCTTTAGCTGTACCTTTATATTTAGTACATCAACACTGAAACAAATGGCAACATTTTATTCACTAACAGAAAGCAAATTAGAATAATTCCAAATCCTTCTGGATATCCAGATATGCAGAGGGAACTCTGGTTCATAAAGCCAGAGCTCTGGCCTTTCAAACTCTGGCAAGAAACTTTTTTTTCCTTTTTTTTTTTTTTTTGCAGATATTCCAGAAACCAATCCTTCCTGCTCAATTAGTCTCCGCCTGTCTGCCTTTCCCTCCCTCTAATTCAAATATCTATTATTGAAACCCCAGTAATTTATAAAAAAATAACCCTCTCTGTCTCTCTTTTTCTCTCTCTCTTCGTTTAATTAAAATATGCTTCATTGGAAATGGCATGAATATGGCATAGGCCTCTCCCTCTTTTCCTCGTATGAATATTTATGGTATTCAGCAACAGACGGTTACCATGGGAGACAACCCCACTGAGCATGTGCTCGTCCTCTCATCCCTCTGTTCTCTCTTTCATCTCCGCTGTCCTCGGTCACCATCCCGCCATTGATCTCTTCACTTTGGCAGAGCCCAGCGTTGGTTGGAGTCCCGTTTTATTTATTTTTTTCCCTCCCTCTCTGCTGTTGACGCATGAAAAGTAGAATACTTCGGTTTTTGGGTTGTTGCTTTTTTTGTGTGAACAAAATGAGGCTGATATCGTCTCACTCGCGCAAACCGACGGGCAGGTTGGCAGCCGAATAATGAAATCCAAGCCTCCATTTGCGTACCAGACTGTGTGTGTGAGTGGAGTGTGCGATTGTGTTCGGCGGCGGCAGCGGCCTGTAAACTGTCTAATTGACCTTTCCGCGCTCCACAAAGGACAACTACGCCGCCCGTCTCCGTCCGTCCGCCATTCCCCCCATCTCTCCTGTCCTCCATCATTCTGCCCCCGTTCCACCCTGACACTTCTAATCTTGTCCTCCGGTTCTTCTCACCAGTTGTTGCCATTCCTCGTTAGTCATTTATTTGCACTTCTGAAGGTTGGATGTGTAGCGTTGCATTTTAAACCAGATGTTAAGTCTTCACAGTGCTTCTCCTTTACCACATTTTGCTGCGGAGACATTTTTTTTATTTTGTCAAAAGTCGAAACACAACACCTTGTGATATCAGTGGGAATATTTCTGCGTCCCCAGAACCAAAAGCTGAGAAGCAAAATTCTGTTTTTAATGCTCAACAAATCTGGAATAAACTTCCATAAAACTACAAAATTGCTGAAGCATTGACTTCATTTAAGTCAAGGTTAAATGATATCTTTGATTAATAACAATTCAATCAATGCATCTCCCTGTTGATTTTTGAGGACAGCATTTGACAAAGTCTGATTTATATTGCTTGTTTCATAACTGTTGACTGTATTATGACTGCAAAAACACAAAATTTTACCAAGTATTTTGGTCTAGTTTGTAGTGTAAATACTTTAATGCACCTGAAATGAGACAAAACTAACTCATAAGTAACTTTTCACAAAGATGTATGAACTTTTTTAAGTCAACAGTTCCTTAATGTTGATTTTTTAAAAGCACTAGGTCCCACTGGCAGATTATTTAACTTTTAACAAAACATTTTTTCCCACATTACAGGTGAAATAATCGGCCAGTGGAACTAGTACTTTTCAAGATCTATATTTTAAGTTTGTGTTTTTGCAGTGATATTTTTTATGGTGTGTAGCACATTTTAAACCTTCTGAGACATTTAATTAAACATGTTCACTGAAATTACAAGTAATTAAGGCTTAAAATATTTCACTCTGTGGGCAATGAATCAATACAAGTTTCACTTTCTGAAACAAGAGACAGAAATGTTTACTTTTTCACAAAATTCATACTTTATGAGCTCTATTTGTAGGTGTAATGACATTAAAATGTGTTTTTCCAACAGAGCCTCTCCAGGGCAGGTCAACATCTGGTTTGAAAGTGTGACTGTGGACAGGCCATTAGTCTGTCTTCAGAGTATGAGACCTGCTGATAAACCTAAACGCATTACGTGTAAAAGGAACGTTTAATGGATAGAGAATGTTAGAGCTGAGTGGGAAAACTGTTCTTCATGCCAGAAGATCCCATTATTCTGATTGAGTTCAGCCACCTTGTTCAGAACGGGAGGGAGCCATTTTTAATTAGCCGACTGGATGAAGAGTTAATCATCCTTCTGAAGGGACAAACTCAGTCTGTGTGAAATTTGAAAGCGTTTATAATGTCTAGCTCACCTTTATGTTCTCCCCGTGACATCCAGAGTGGTCTCAGAGAAACCATGGAAATGCTGTATCAGCATTCTTACAAAGAAGCCAGTCACCAGTGATGCATTTGATGGCAAAATAATACACCAGGACGTACAGTTGGGACGAGTTTTTATGGGCAGCTTTTATGCTGACGTTTGAAGGGGCAGTTTTATGTGAAATTTACTTTTTTTTTTTTTTAGCTTTACATCATGTTATAATGATGTTATTCTCTCATCAAAAACATGCCTGGAGTGTTGATTTGATTCTTTCCTCCATGTTTGAGAAATCATTTAATCTTGTGTATAGCAACCATCCAGCTGTGTAAAACACCTGGATGGACGTAGCTCCGCCTTCGAGCATGAAGCTCCTCCTCAGAGATGCAGTTTCAAGCTTCCTATTCACAGAGCGGATCTCCCCCAACTTTACCTTCTGCTTCTACACTTGGCCCTGGCTTCCACGTTTAACCATGACTCTCTCCTAGACAAAACTATTGGCTGAGCTTTTGCTGGAACTAAATGTGTTCTCTTTCATCCTTTAAACTTGAAAACCTGCCCAGAGCTTGTTTGTTAAAGGGACATCAAAAGACATTTGACTTTGTAATTTAACACCTTGAACACCTTGGGCATCTGTCTCTTTAAGAAACTGCTGCTCTTTCTGAAACTCCACCTTCAGAAAATCATCATATCACCTCCCCTTTATTTAACAACTTTTTTACCTGTGTAGCACTGAGAAGTAGCTCCTATAATGAGCTCAGCAGATGCTCAGTTCCACCAGGTGTTTGCTAATTGCTGCTGGCTAGTCTGAAGGAGCTGAGTGGGGAGGGCCTCTCTGTGAGGCAGAAGCTTGGAAACTGCAGCTCCAAGAGGAGCTTTGTTCTCGAAGGCGGGGCTAGGTCCAAGCAGGTGTTTTGCATAGCTGAATGGTTGCCACGGGAGATTAAAGGATTTCTCAAACATGCATGAAAAAAATCAAAGCTTTGTTTTCGATGAGGGGATAAGATTATGGCATGATGTAGAGCTCAAAACAAGTTAATTTTACATAATACTGCTTCTTTAAGTCAAACCACGCCTATGGAGGAAGTAGGTAAAGCAGCAACCACTGCTATTGCTTCTTACTTTTCTCCAATGTAGAAAGTATTCCTGGGTCAGTACTTCTGTTTGTTTTTTGCATGTACACTCTGTATTCTCAAACCCCCAGCCAGTCGTGACAGATGAACACTCACACTGAGCCAGGTTGTGGTTCTGCTGGAGGTTTTTTTCCTGTTAACGGGAACTTTTCCTATTTACAAAAAAAGGCTTTTGAAATGTTATTGGATTTGATTTTTTTGCTTGTGGACGTGAACGTAAACACCATGGACCCCCATGGCTCCCCTACCAACCTGAACACACGTTTCTGAGCATAGCAACCATTTCGGATGGGAACACACACACACGCACGCACACGCACACACCTGTCGCAGGTGAACGCTAGTGTTTCACTGTCGTGGCTAGCGTTAAGCCAGCCCAGTTTCCATAGCGACAGAGACCAGGCCTGTTGCTGTCTGCCAATCCCCAGGGCGTGCTTGAGTCTCCCCTGACGGGTAGAGAGGAGAGGGCACATGCAGCGAGTAGGAGGAGGTGAGGAGAGCAGGAGGACAGAGGGAAAACACGACAAAACACCAACAGGTTTTATTATCCAGGGGCAGAAAGAACAAAGAGAATTTAAATAACTCACTGATTTTATAAGGTTCTTACTTTTTTCGTCCAAAAGTTTGAAGTGACCTCTCTTCACCACAGAACTCATTTCTCCGGTATATCTGTTCCCACTATTTCCAATCTTTGCTTCATGTTTTCTACCTCCAGTGTGTGTTCCCCCTCCTTTCCTGCAATCTGCTTTGACCTAGATGTTGGTTCACCTGGGTCTCCCAGTCCCCGTCTGCAGGAAAGAAAAAAGAAAAAAAAAAAAAAACAATTTCAGACTCCATTTCCTTCACTAATTTTACCCACAGACCTGGCACCTTGTTGTGTTCTGCATCTATGTAACGATATCTACATCTTGCTAAATAGCAACACTCCAAACTTACTGTGTGAAAAAACTTGTTCCCTTGTGATTTTGATTGTGAAATTGTGGTTTTTGACATTGGCAGAATATGGGCCAAGTTTTGCACATATTTATAATGGAAACGCAGCTAGTCTTAATTGAATTAATGACGTAAGTCTGACGTAAGTGTGGAAAAATGCCTCGTGGTCTTTTGCCAAAGACAAAATATAAATCCTACATTTGCTAAACTCTGATGCTATTACATTTTAATTTGTATTTTGTGAAGAAGGAAGTTGTGCTCAGTGTCTTCCTCTGAGAGGTTTGTGTTGTTTTCTTCAGTGGTTCTTGGTGCAGCGCCACCACAGGCGAGGAGGTGAACAGCTTCATCAAAGGTTTTGGTTTGTTTGACACAGAGCAATGTGAAAGCAAACCCCACCAGCAGAAAATATATTGTAACTCTGTTTTCCAATCAAACCAACACCACCACCATCAGTTCTTCTGGCGCCTTGTACAGTCATTCTAAAAGATCCATGGAGAAATTTCTGAATATGAAGATTTCAGCCCAAACAGTAGCGTCTTCAGTCTCCCCAGATCCAAAACGGCTCTTGCAGCCGCCCAAAGTTGGACGTCTGTTTCTATTTCTGTAGATATAAATGTTTCAGAGCAGACAGAGGCTGATATATGTTACAATTGGGCTGCTGGGATAAATTTAGGCCCCGGCTTGCCTCTGGCGCTGTAAAGTAGAACAGAGTTTATGGATGAGTTTGGTTCTGAGGAGAGCTGGAATTGCTACTGTAAATCTAACAGGTGGTCAGTGGTGTTTTGTGGTTCGTGTTGACACCTGAAGGCGAGAGTGTGTGTGTGTTTGTAGGGTGAGTTATTGAGATGGAGAGGCGAAAGTGACACAGATTTTCACTTCAAAGGTGGGCCAGAGCAGAGCTCAGATTAAAGCCCGCCAGGAATCAAAGAGCTGCAGGCCGTAGGCAGCACACAGGTGTCTCCTGTATGCGCATGTTTGGGTGAGTGTGAGTGTGAGTGTGCCCACTCTCATTTCTTCTTGTTTTGTTATATAACAGAGGCCTCACGTCTATTTTTACCCACCAGCTCTCATGGGAACTCTCTAGTCTAGGGTTTTTCTTTACTTTTAATTTTTTTGCAGCCTTTGGTTTGTCTGTGGAGTTCAGGTCTCCAAGATAAGGTCTCTCCAGATGTGGGAAGTCTGGTGTGAAGTTTGACAGAATCCTACTTATTGCTCAAAGCCTCTCCTCGCTCCCTCACGGTCTTATTCAGACGATAAGAGGTGTTGTCTAACCCTGACGTCAGCTCACCCACCTCCTCCTCGGTGAAATCCAGAGGACAGGCCAGGAAACGAAAGCTGTAAACAAAATCTCTGACAGAGCCGACACCAACGTCACGGCCAATGAAACAGACTCATGTTCATTGTTTCGTCTGGACTTGGAGAGCGGTGCCAGAAAGATGCGGTGTGGCAGTGTACAATCACCGGATCACACTTGCAGTCGGAGGTATAACTGGGAGCCTGCGTTCAGAGCTATCAGAAAGTTTCGTCTTTGCTCATCGAATACTTGTCAGACTTAAATGTTTCAGATAATTGGCCAGATTTTAATGTCAGACAAATATAACCTATCCAAACCAAATCCCACTAAAGTACAATTCAGTTTGAAAAATACTTCTTCTTTTTTTTCAAAGGGAAATTAAAAGTTGTTGTTACTATCGCTAAGTGTCTTAAAAGAGTCGTTGTAATAAACTATGTTGCCCTAAAAGTGTCTATCAAATCATCCAGCTGTGCTTGGGGTCCAGATTTGCTCCCAATTCCCCCACTAGGCTCCTTCAGACTAGCCAGAAGCAATTAGCAAACACCTGGTGGAACTGTACATCTGCTGAGGTCATTATAAGTGCTACTTCTCAGTGCTATGCTGGTAAAAATGTGAAAGGGTTAAAAGAGGAGCAGTGTTGTGATAACTAAAGTTCTTCCACTGGCTCCCTGTAGCTCAGAGAATAGAGTTTAAGATACTATTGTTAGTTTATAAATCACAGCTTAGCACCACAATAGATTAAAGGCCTGCTATTGTTGTATCAACCTTCCAGACCTCTCAGGTCTTCTGGTTCTGCTCTGCATTCCCAAAGCCAGAACCAAATGAGGAGAAGCAGCATTCAGCTGCTATGCACCACAAATCTGGAACAAACTTCCAGAAAACTGCAAAACAACTGAAACACTGACTTCCTTTATATCTAGACTGTTTAGAGTTGCTTTTGAACCACAATGAATTAATCACTAACCAACATTTTGAGGTGTGATGACAGCACTTGGAAAAATGTAATGTTTCGATTATTGATTTTTTGTGTGTGTGTTTTAATAATGCCTCCTAAGATACTTTAAGGTACCTTTTCAGAATGAGCGTGAGTTTCTTAAAGAGACAGAGGCCCAATCTCATCCATCCATCCATTTTCTGTTCACCCTTGTCCTTTAGAGGGGTCAGGAGGTGCTGGTTTCTATCTCCAGCTACGTTCTGGGTGAGAGGCGGGGTTCACCCTGGACAGGTCGCCAGTCTGTCGCAGGGCAACACAGAGACATACAGGACAAACAACCATTCACACACACACTCACACCTAGGGAGAATTTAGAGAGACCAATTAACCTGACAGTCATGTTTTTGGACTGTGGGAGGAAGCCGGAGAACCCAGAGAGAACCCACCATGCACAGGGAGAACATGCAAACTCCATGCAGAAAGATCCCCGGGAATCGAACCCAGGACCTTCTTGCTGCAAGGCAACAGCTCTACCAACTGTGCCACTGTGCAGCCCAGGTCAATCTCAAGGTGTTAAATTACAAAGCAAACATTTCTTTTAAGACATATTTGATATATACAGCATTTTCTTGACTGTGTTATAAAATTGAACTACGTGCCTGGAAAACACATAACACTGCTCCTTCAAAAGCAAATCCGACACATGTATAGGTGTCTACCACTGAGTTGGAGAAGCCACTTTACAGTGTTGGCATTTTGCTTGTGTTTCACCTTTAAAGTGAAGTGTTTCAAAGCATCAGGATGGAGAAGAGGGGTGGGTAGAGGACACAGTGCTTGAAGTGTGTCCTCTGCCCACGGGTGAGGTTCCTCCTCACCGCCACCCCCGATCCAGTGCGGAGTCCCTATGGATGCAGACAAGCCACTAAAACACCCAGCTTCCATCCCAACGTGGGCCGCAGAGCTGAACCTCTCTAGCTCACCTCGCCACCGGCCACGGCTCTCCACACGCCCACTCAACACTCCACGGTGAGGGAAAGGAGGGGCCGGGGTGGGTGCGTGTGTGTGTGTGTGCGTGTGTGTGAACTCTCTCATTTGCCGCCCTGACTTCTAACGAAGCATCACGTAACGCTGCAACGGCGCCTCGCGCGCCGCTCATCATCATCATCATCATCATCATCATCATCATCATCATCATCATCATCATCCTCTCTCACCCCACCCGCGTGTCTGCTTTTTGCCAACCCGGCGAAGACACACGTGGCTCTCGGTGCACATACATGCAAAACCACGGTACGCCGGTACGCTGTTGCTGGTTGCCATAGCAACACGGTCAGCGGCGTTCATGCTCTTTTGGCTTTACCCGAGCATCACAGTGGGGCCAGGTGGTATTTGAAGTGCGCCGAAGCACACAGAGCTCAGCTCACGCGGTGCGGCCACACAGACTGAAGCAAACACGAAGCCAAGGCTGCTGTGTGTGTGTGCGTGGGGATGTGTGTGTGTGGGTGTGTGTGTGTGTCTGTGTTTCACTCTGTCACGTTAAAATATTCCTTACAGGTGATAGAAAGCCAGTTAGAGAGCAGAGGTGACGAGAATAAAAGTTTGATAAATAGTGCCATCTAAAGGACAAATTACGCAAGTGCACCAACAAAGAAACTTTTTTTGTTTTTTGTTTTTTTTATTACTGCTTTCTTTTTACATCACATGGATAATAGAAAAGTATTGATAACACTTATTTTGTAACACATACTAAGTTATAGCTGTATTCATTTTTTCCAACATAAAACTTTAACTGGGGCTTGCCATAGCAATGCACAGGAGAGCATTGAAATGCCTTGCAAAGCAGCTTCTGGTAACCAAGTGCCACCAAGTAAACGTCTGATTTTTTAGCAATAGTAAAAATCAGAAGATAGTGCATTAACATTAACACAAACATTAGCAGTAACTACTGCCCACATTAGCAGCAGCCTTTTTCCTAAAATACACTTTTTAGCTATTTTATTTATTAGCCATGTTTTGCACTGAATGGAGGAATTCAATGTAAGACAACGTGCTAGTTATACCCCACTCCACTGGCAGCATTAGGATAACATTAGCATTTTTTTGCTAATTTTAGCTTATACACTCATTTTAATATACTGAATGGAGTAGGTCCATGTTGCTCAACATGTTTGAGCAACATGCTCAGGATGTTACTTACTTACTTACTTTAGCATTGATGCTAATTTTTAGCCTCAGAACGCTGGGTTCCAACCGACGGGCACACTTTGGCTTTCCCCATTCAAATTTCTTCCAAAATGTTCTAGTTCTATAATTTAAAGACTTCAGCACCATGGTCAGAGTCAAACCTGTAGTGACAGGATGTGACCACTAGAGGGAGGTATTGTACTCTAAGAAGCAATCCATTAATTTGGGCACTTAGTTATTTTGACTTTAATGTCTTTCCATCACTTACAGTCTAACCTTCATGTGCTGAATATTTGATTTAGCCCTACCAGGAATCGATTCTCCGCCGGTAACTTGCTTCATAGTTTGTTGCATGTATTAGTTGTTGTTTTTTTTTAATCCCTCTACATAAAACTAGCATCACTTTTTCATGAAGATCAACATGCCGTGGCAGATGACACATTCATTTTTAATAAACATTACTGAAATTAGCACCATAAAAAATGCATTATTTCACAGAGCACAGTTGCTTAAGCAATGAGAAGGTAATTTAAAGAAAAAAGGAAGTAGGTAGATTGGGGTATCAAATGATGTTTGGATGTAAATGGATTTGTTTTGGGGGGGTTGTGACAATGCATTCACAAACTGAGGAAAACATTCCAATAACTGAGGCTGTGTGAAACACTGGCAACAAAAAAAAAATACCTTAACACACTAAGCAGAACGGAGTAGATTAAATGATGGACCCACATTTTGTTAGGTTCTCTGCACAATCAACATTTTAGACTCCAAAAAGTGTCATATAAACTTTATTTCACTTAGTAAAGAAAATAATATAGCAATATACAAGAAAATGCATTCAACATATCTTAAAATATATCCAAATAAAGTGGAAGCAGTGAAAACAAGAACCCTCTTAATGAAAGTCCATTCAAAGCAGGACTGATAGAAAGCACCAATGTTAGCGGAGGTTGGATCAAAAATATTGAAGCTGATGAATCTCCTAACTACATCTAGACACAGGAACTTGAAACAGTAATGGTACACGGCTGGTACATAAACATATACAGAAGAATATATACTTCTGGTTAGTCTAACACATATAGATTTGATGCCATATCAGCTAGCAGCTTTAGTTCATTATGAACTACTGATTCTGATAAATCTCCACAATGTTCTTTGGTTTCTCATTTAGCTACAATCTGATTGCAGTGCCTCAAAAAACAACGGTATAGCTGGTTCAACCTCAAAGGAGGCTTGAAACAGGTCAAGTCACATGGGATGGTCTAAGAGCCTGATTCTGGATCTTCAACATCACCAGTAAAATGTTGTTAGAAGTTTGTAAAAGGCTACGTAGGGAAACACAGCAAACATGAGGAACAATGTCGTCTGGTCAGATGAGAACAACCTACGACCAAAACCCTGTAGGGTGAAAAACAAACGTCATCCCCACTGTGGCACAATGTGGAATGTCGGGATGCTTTTCTTCTTCGGGGATATGGAAGTTGGCAGAGTTCAATTGGAACCATTGGAAGATGGTTGAAAAACAGCCTGGAAGAAAGCCTAGGAGCAGAGGTTCACCTTCCAGCACAGCAATGACTTTAAATGTCCAGCCCGGCTAGAGTCACTTTGGACTGGCTTTGTCCTCTATGCCAGCTTTAGTCATCAGCTCAGTTACGTTTTTCTCCAGGTCGTCGATGCGAGTTCCCATCTGAGCCAGTGCAAGAGTTAAAGACATCTGCAAACCTTTATCAGCTGAATGTTACAACAAATCAGTTCTCAAGAGAATTCGATTAGAAAGTCTTGAATGACATGATCTGATAAATAATTACCCGTAATAAAGGTTTGTACCTACATTAGTTACAAACATAGTAGTTTGGATGTAAACTAGTTACAAACACAGTAGTTTGTAACTAGTAGAAGTTTTTGGGGGGAGTTCTGCAGCCTAAAATTACACCTGATTTCCTCCGAGCAGTGCTGTCAGTCCTCTTATGGTTGGTCAAAGCCCAACCAAAATGTTGTCACAGTTCATCTTCAATTCTTAGGAAATAGATGGAAGCTGATCCACAATTGCAGGAACAACCCGTTTTGCTTTGGGTGTGTGTTGTTCCACACACCATGGTAATAGAGCCGAGTTCTGTCTGGTTAATGCTTGACTCGTCTGCGAGGTCTCTGCGGCACCACAAGGTCAAGTTACGGCATTTCAGCAACCACGTCCCTCTGTGTGACTAAATTTTCCAAGCTGCGCACCTCTAAAATGTCATAACTACATGGAGAGTTCAGTGAGAAAAAAAAACATGGCGGACGAGCAAAAGCTCTTCTTGGTGCATTTTTGCAAAGAGAGATATTTTCCCCCCTAGAAAATATCCAGAATATGCGCTTCAGGGCGGACGAACTGCATAGAGCAGGGGTTTTCAAAGTATGAAAGGGTGAGCCCCCCTTCAAGGAGCTTAAGGCCTGCTGCGCCCCCCTCCCCCCCCCCGGGGGGGAGGAGGGGGGTGGAGTTCTAAAAACTCCACCTTCAGCCCCGCTCTGGCCAAAACCAGTGATGTCATAGTTACTTTGAAAAAGTAACTTTAATCGGACTACTGATTACTCCTTGAAAAAGTAACTTAGTTATATTACTGACTACTTGACTGACCAAGTTACTTTCCAAGTCAAGTAGTAACTAACTGCAGGAAAGTAACTTTTTAGTTACTTTCAGCAGCTGCTAACAACAACGCTCTGCCTCCTGTGAAAATCACATTGAGCTTTGCCAATACTTAATTGTAAGTTATTTTATAATGGTAACATCAACAATGTGTCTCCACTGATAAGGTTGAACTGAAAAGGAGATTGTACAAAAAATAAAAAACATGAGTAATTTGTGTGGTCCACTGTTGTCTGGAAAACTCTAAGAAGGATCAAGCCCCTCCAGGATTCTGGGATGCCTTCTTGATATGATATGGCGCACAGAGCTCCTCCTGCAGCTCCACAGCTCCGATGGCTGCGACACTTATCGTAATATTAATAATTATAACGATGCTAGTCAGCACTTGCCATTATAACTATTGCCAACTACGGACACGTTCATTCGTGGCTGTTTTCACGTTTATTGCGCTGTTTATATTGGTCTCGATGTTTGCAGTTTCGATGTCATTGAGAGGTAATAAATTAAGTTGACATTTACAAAGACACAGCGGGACGGATCATCCGGGAAATGATGAACAGGGAGAGACGGAGTAAAACTACCTTAATGACGGACAAATTCTGGAATTTATTGTGAGTCTCTGCTTATTTCCAAGCCCAAATGAGCAACTTCACGTTCAAAAACGAGCCCAAACCCGCAACCCGCCGCTCATTAAATCTGCAAGCGACTTTAAAAAAATGAAGCCCAAAGCCGCTTATAATAATCGGACTTGTCGACAGAAACTCAAAATAGTTCCAGTTTTTCCACCAACAAAACGCGCATCTCCCTCCATTGTTTACATTTCTGTCGCATAGAGACGTCGGTCACTCGACAAGACGCGTAGAGGAAATACGATTAAATAACAAAAGAAGAAAGTAACGCACAGTAACGCAAAAATGATTTTGATAAGTAACTGTAGTCTGACTACTGGATTTGAAATAGCAACGCGTTAGATTACTCATTACTGAAAAAAGTGGTCCGACGTCAGTAACGTTACTGACATCACTGGCCATAACATCCTCTATGGGGGGGAAACATTTCCTCTGATCCCCGCTCCACACGCACCCACAGTACCAACTTTTCCTAAATCCACAGAGTTGATCGTGCGTAAAAGACGTTTCTCTCACATCAGTAGACAGCAAGCAGATAGCTTTTCCGGTTTATTTTCCCCTAGAAAATATCCAGGCGCCAGGGAGGCGCCTCCACACTGAACCGCATAGAGTATAAATGTTGCAAAAGTTCTGTCAGCCTGGTTCCTCACATCTATTTTCCACTTCAATTGTTTTCACCACAAAGGCCATCTATATTTATGAACCCTTTGTAAAATGGATATAAAATTTAAAAGGAAAAAAAAGCTAATGCAACATCTTTATTAGATTGTATAAATCATCTTAGCTCAAAATGTTAAATTATTTTTCATTGAAACCACACTTATGGGCACCACTGAAAATTCTGTTTATTTCCTTTTTGCTGGTCAAACACTGCTGTGGGATGGCATCCCGTTCTTCCACTATGACAGGTTGCAAATCAGACAATGAGGTTGTGTTGGCACAAACAGCAAGCCCCACAACTCACCTCCACCTTTAGCAAGCTTGTTACGCATCCAACACAAACCTGCGTCTTCCCTACCGATGCAGGCTTAGGTGCTAATTATTTAAAACAATGAATGATTTTAAATATTTTCTGGTCATAATGGTAAAAAGAATGTTTTGGTTTTTTTTATTGTTTTTTTTTTTTTTAAGTGTGACTGCCCTCTGGTGGTCATCAAACTTCCTTGACGAAACACGTTCTTTATTAGTAAATAATTTCAAGTGTTCCAGATGAGTGAAAACAACAAGCTGTGTCACCACAACTTTAAAGAAGGAAAACAAAAGGGGGGGCAAACGAAGGATATTTCTTGACTCCAGCTGTCCAGATATAGCCAGAAACCTCTCCTGAAGGTGCTGCATCGTAGTTTCCATCTGAGAAGACAGACGAAAACAACTGCCCTTGAAATACAAAGTTAAACACGTTTAACTGAAACTGAAGTTAAGGAATGTTTTCAGAAGAGTTATGAGTTCCGGTGAGCAAACTTACCGCCTCTGTCATCTCTTGTGCAGCTTTACAGTCTGTTTTGGACATTTTATTTTCTCCAAGCCGCACGGTCGCGTTATTCCTCAACTGAAATATATCCCAAACGAGTCAATGTATAAGTATTTAGCTAAACGGAGAGGTTAGCGCACCCTTAGAAATGGGTTTCGCCTCTGTAAGGTTGGCAGTGACTCCCTTAACTTTGCGGCATATCAGCTGGAGCGACGAAAACTCTGACTTCCGTTTTTTGCTATCACTACTTCAAAATAAAAGTTGTTCCCTTATAGAAATCATTTGTTTAACCGAAAGCGGGTTCCATTAATGGTTCCAGCTCAACGGACGGATATTAGACAACAGGAAGGAAAGCTACTACTATTACTTACTATTACTACTCGCTAGTCGCTACTAAAGAGCTATTACTAAAGACTACTAGCTCTTTAGTAGCTAGTAGTCTTTCTCCACTTTTTTTTACGACGTCGTTTTAGGGCCATTTCAAAAATAAAAACACCCATTTGTGAGGACGAAAATCCCTAGTTGAAATCGGAAGGTCAAATGAGATGATAAAGAAAACAGTATAAGACAAATCTCCGTGTTTCTACTTTTGTAATGTCTGCAAAGTTGTATGGGGTTCTAAAAGGTTTTAGAATATAGTGTTGTACTTTTAATGTGATGTTAACACTGGAAAGTTTTAAACGGTAATTTGAACAAATAATCATTTTTCGCCTTTATTTTGAAGTTAGATGTTCTCTCATTTCCTGTTTCATATAGTTTGAGTCTTCCTGGTTTGACTTTGACATCCACAGTGATTTGTGTACATGGGGGACAAAAAACAGAGCATTTTATTAACTGTTTGTCAACCAATCCAGTGAGATAGGTCAGGTCAAGGGGGCTTTTTTAAAAATGTATTTATTTGTCTTGATCCATCAGAGCTGTAAAAATTGCTCCTCTCTGTCACTTTGGTTTTTATATAAGACTTTGCCTTTCTTACTCTCATAGATCAAATGTAGTGAACAGACTGCAAACAGGGTTATGTAATTTTCGTAAACCCTGTAAAGCTTCATAATCCAGACTTTGCGTGTCTTTCATCTCCGTTGCTCAATGGGATGAATTTATAATGAGAACCTAAAATAGAAAGAGCAGTGGAAGTGTACTGGAGCACTGAGTATGACTCGAGACGACATGATATGACATAGAACTACAAAGGAACTAAAATAATCCCAGGAAGATGAATTATTGATGTTACCTCTGCGTTCCATGCTCTTCAATAAAATATTTCTGGTTCTGGTGAAGGGCTGCATAAAAGGTTTCAGGAGACCCAGGGTGAAATCAGGGGTCCTACCTAAATATTTGGTTTCCTTGACGTCAAAATTTGTGCCTATAAGTAACACCACCAATATTTAACCATTTTTTTTTATTATTACTATTGATTAAAATAAACGGAAATCTCTTTTTAAGAAATGTAAGTTTTCAGGTTTTAAGAGAAGCATCTGCTTGAAAGACCCGTCCATCCATCCATTATCTGAACACCCTTCTTCCCTAATGGGGTCGGGAGGGTTGCTGGTGCCTATCTCCAGCTGCATCCCGGGCGAGAGGCGGGGTCACCCTGGACAGGTCGCCAGTCTGTCGCAGGGAAACACAAAGACATACAAGACAAACAACACACTCACACCTAGGGAGAATTTAGAGAAACCAATTAACCTTTTTGGTCTGTGGGAGGAAGCCGGAGAACCCGGAGAGAACCCACCATGCACAGGGAGAACATACAAACTCCATGCAGAAAGATTGGCCGGCCGGGAATCGAACCCAGGACCTTCTTGCTGCAAGGCAAGCCCCGCTTGAAAGATCCGGTGGATAACAAATCAAACTAGCGTGTTATGGATTTCAGAGTTTCTACGTGCCAGCAAATCGTCAGGTGTCTTAATTTATTCCTCACTAGAAACTGTATTCTTTTTACTACATTTGACTTTGTGGTGCCATCAGACTTCTTTTATGTTGTTGTCTGTTGGAGAAAGTGAGGTGCACAAAGGAGCATTACCATAGATTCTAGGATGTTGTTTTTTTCTTATGTTGTAATAAATTTGCCCTTGCTGTACACTTGAATTTCCCCAATCTGGGACAAATTTCTTAGCTTTAAGACACACCGTTGCTTTTAAGACTTTTACATAGCATAGAAACACACTGAAGAAAAACACAAAACATAGGCGACATTGTCTTCGGTGGTAATGCTTACCTAAGCTTTTTTTTGCCAATCGCCAAAAAAAATTAAAGAAGAAGACCGTTTCCTGCATTTTTATAATGAGATAGAAGTTCTTTTCTTATCACAGCGAGAAAAGCGCTTAATCAATTTGGCGGGTGAAGCATCTTGACTGAGTTCACTATCTTCGTTCGAGTCTGTGACGTTTCAGGAAGTGCAGAAAAAAGGAATAAACTGACTAACCGGTTGCGCTGCACAGCGAAGGAATGCTCGCTATGTCAATGCAGTTCTTTTCTCTTTTTTACAGTCAATTTTTAAGATTATTTCACTGAGTTTCAAAAACCTAGGTTTATCATCATAATTATTTAAATACCCTAACTCTGGCTGACCTCTTGCTAGCATCAACACGACAACAAATCACTCCGCTAATCAGATCCTTGCTGATTTCCAATGCTGTAACAGAACCTTCCGGTTTTTCGTATCGATGTCGTGGCGGTAGTTGGTTCCATTGTTTGTACATCCTGTGCGAAAGAGCAACCACAACACGGATGTTACTCCTCGCGCACACTCCGAGGCATCATCGTCATCATCATCACCACCACCACCATCATCATCACCAACAACTGTCAGCCCCTAGGAGCTTTGCCAGCCGGCTGTCTTCACTTCAGAACCGCAGCTGAACATGGAGGATGAGGCGTTCCAGCATGTTGTGTCCGTGTTCAGCTCGCTGGTGTCGTGGGTCGCCGCGGGTGCCATCATGTTCGGCGGGGTGGTGCCCTACATCCCGCAGTACAGAGACATCCACCGGACCCAGAACGCGGAGGGCTTCTCCACCTACGTGTGCCTGGTGCTGCTGGTGGCCAACATCCTGAGAATCCTGTTCAGGTACGGCTGGGTCCTCCTCAGATCTGCGGTCATGTTTTCTGCCTGTTGAACCTTTTTTACTCTCAAAACTTCAGTATCAAATAGAAGAGAATTATTATTATTATTATTATTATTATTATTATTATTATTATTATTATTATTATTATTATTATTATTATTGGCTGCACAGTGGCGCAGTTGGTAGAGCTGTTGCCTTGCAGCAAGAAGGTCCTGGGTTCGATTCCCGGCCGGGGATCTTTCTGCATGGAGTTTGCATGTTCTCCCTGTGCATGGTGGGTTCTCTCCGGGTTCTCCGGTTTCCTCCCACAGTCCAAAAACATGACTGTCAGGTTAATTGGTTTCTCTAAATTCTCCCTAGGTGTGAGTGTGTGTGTGCATGGTTGTTTGTCTTGTATGTCTTTGTGTTGCCCTGCGACAGACTGGCGACCTGTCCAGGGGGAACCCCGCCTCTCGCCCGGGACGCAGCTGGAGATAGGCACCAGCAACCCTCCCGACCCCATTTAGGGAAGAAGGGTGTAAAGAAAATGGATGGATGGATGGATTATTATTATTGTTTTAGAAATTTGTTTACATTTGTGTTTTTCTATTTTCATTTAAAAAAGTTTTAATGTCGCCTATTTTATTTTCAATAATTTAATTTCATGCATTTAAGTTTGGCCCAAAATCTGAAAAGTGTGGCGTGCATTTATGGTTAATTCAAACTCTGAAAAGAGCAGACAGAACACCAGGTGTCCCCTACAAGGGGAACGGTTTAGATCAAGGCATACATGTGTACTAGAATGGCCCAGTCAAAGTCTAGACCTAAATCCAGTTGATCATACAATACCCTAAAACAATACACAGAAATGCGAGGCTGTAATGTGACAAAATGTAAGAGACAAATTTAGGTCACTGTGTGCTTCATCTTCTCTTCTCCATTTTTCCTTTCCAGATTGGGCCGCTATTACGACGATGCGCTGCTGTGGCAGAGCATCATCATGATCTGCACCATGCTGGTCATGCTCAACCTGTGCACCAACGTCCGCATGGCCGCCGATCTCAGCACCAAGAGGCGCTCTTTCTTAGGTCAGAGGCA
This sequence comes from Gambusia affinis, assembly GCF_019740435.1. Lineage (NCBI taxonomy): Eukaryota > Metazoa > Chordata > Actinopteri > Cyprinodontiformes > Poeciliidae > Gambusia > Gambusia affinis. The sequence goes on from NC_057881.1 coordinate 22,069,080, forward strand.
TTTAGATAACTCAAATGCTGTGTGTGTGAAAGAGAAAAAGAAGCTGGAACCCAAAGAGAAGGTTCTTCAAATGCATTATTGGCATTCAGAGGGGAAACAAACCTTTATAACAAACCTCAATGCCAAGCATTAAACAGGCGCTATTAAAGTTCTGCAACAACCAGTCGACATTTAATCCTCCATGTTGTCCCAATGTCCTCAAGGTGTGTGAAAGTTATGGCTGCATATTAGACATTGTATGTAGTACGGGGCTGGGGGGAGTAAATTTCCACCAAAAAAAAAAGAAGTTGAAAAGTCAAAAAGTTGCTAGAACAAAACCAGAAATTTTCTTGAAAAAAATGTAGAAATTCCTGAGGTTTAGAAGTCAAAAACTTTCAAATTTGGGAAACTCAACCTTTGAGTTTCTAAGGTTGAAAATTTCAGATTTTGTTTTTGTAAATTTCTGAGAGTAATCTCAAAATTTCTAAGATTTTTCTAGAAAATTTCTGAGATTAATATAAGTTTCTGAGTTTTCTTGGTGGAAATGTACTCTTTTTTTTTTTTTGCTGTCTACAATTGTCCTAGTCGCTGTCGTAGACAGTTACTCAAGACGTATAGAAAACAGAATTTCATAATTTGCTCCTTTTCAACCACAAATTCCAGAGTCTTTAGTTCTGTTTGTGCTGAATTTTGTCTAATAACAATAATCCCTAAATTCCCTTCAGCAGTGATCAACTTCACTATTTCTGCTCAAGAAAAGCATCGCCACACTACACTGTGATACACTGCCACGTTTCACCATGTGTGAAGTTTTCAGGCTGATGTTCGGTGTTGGGTCCCCACCATACATCACTTTTACCATTTTTAGGGATTAAAAAAACTTTCACTTTGTTGCGTTTGCTATCCCTACCTGGCTAACTGCTAGCAACAGCTCACATAGCTTTCTTCTTCACACTCTACCATTAAGGCCGTAGAAACGTTCCCTTAAATTTGTGGTTTAAAGGCAGCAAAATGCGGGTAAGTTCAAAGAGAATTAAAAGCCATTCTGAAGTAAAAAATGACTTGGTGACAAAATAACTACAGGTGCTCTGTCTTTGTCCTTGTAAATGGAGATAAGAGGCCATAAATCTCCCAGTTGTAACAGGACATCCTAGGAGCCGCCTTGAGTTTGTCTGATAAGAACTGCCGCTTATTTACATTCAACCTCTCTCATGAATATTACATTCAATATGTGTCTTATACTAACTTTACTTTTAGCTGCCTTTCGAAGGGCCTCTCGGTGACACACACAACTTAAAGATCTTGGACATGCGTCCACCATTAGAAAATCTTTAAATTGACGGCGTTAGTCTGCTCTTCTAGAACCATAATCACTTCAGATCAGTTATAAACGGGCAGCTTATCAGAGCAGCTTCACAGCGTCTGGATATGATTTACAATTTCAGGGTGAAACAGTATTTTTAACTTTTTAACAGTCTTGGTCATATGTCTGTAAAAAGGTCACATTTCGGAGCCTTTTTGTTCCTACAGAAGTTCAGATAAACAGTTTATGGCTACATCTAACTGTGTATTTTACACATTTGACAGCCTTGTTGGTTTGTGCTGTGAAACTTCTAGATTTTTTTTTTATTGATACCTCCAACTTCATCGTGTGTTCCGGTTGGTTTCTTCAAGTTGGGTCCATTACACCAACGGACAAATGGTCCCCTCGATTCAACGTGGCTCAGATGAACCTGAAATAATAATAATAATGTAATAACAAAAATGCTAGCTTTTCTATGCTCAGATAAATCTATTTTCATAAATGGCCAGTGCATAAAATTAAAAATATTTTATTTCAAGGCAGTTTGATGGTCCAGACCAGACCATCACACTGCCAAAACAATTGCTTCCACGCAAGTAGTCACACTTGCTCAATAAATCAAGTGTTGTAATTAGTAGCTCCTAGTTGGTAACTAAAGTCACCCTTAAGGAATGGCAATTTTTCTTACCTGTGATCCTTTAGAGTTGTACTTTTCTACAGAGAGAGATCTTTGTTTGTTCTTGAGTGTGTGCTCCAGTTGATTTCTCCAACGTCTTACCAGCTCCTAGCAGTGTGGCTGGACTCGGCTCTGCTCTACGCAGTTTGGGCGGTTTTCCGTTAGAGTTGAGTAACAGCTCCCGTGGGTGTTGTCGTCCTTCAGTAGGCGGCGAAACGTAGCTCAACGTGGTCCATACACAACAAAAACATAAAAAAACAACGGCGGGAGCTATGAGGAAAACTTCTGCTCAGTCTGAGGCTTTTTGCCGCTTTTGGAAGTGGTCGGATTACTGCATCTTTTACAACATTTCTAAAATATGCTTAATGTTTAGGTTCATTTCTGAACCTGAAGGCCCCAGACTTGCATATTTGTGACTCCATGTGGGTCGCTGACCCCAACTTCTGATCTAGACTGATTCAATGATTATTTGTTTATTTGGAAAAAGACATTGGTCATTAATTAGGAACACTAACCTTCACCCTGTGTGTACACAGAGTTCACAAAGTTACGTACTTGGAGAACCAGTTCAGCACAAATGTTGCAGGCATTGTATGGCTTCTGTCTTTCTTAAATCCTCTGAAAGCAACAAGAGTGTCCTTTGCTTTTCTGTTGGTTCCTCATCTTTGCTTTAAAAATAGTGACAATGTGGCATGTTTGATGGCTTTATACTTGTAAGGTTGTGTTTAAAAATTTAAGTAAGGTGTTCTTTATTCTTTTTTTAACGTATGAGTTTCTGATTTAGTAAAGAAAAATTTTTTTTCCTTTTTTTCTCTAACACATCATCATTATAATTAATGCTACTTGTTTTTAATTCCAGGAAGTTACAGTTAACAAAAAAAACACTGATAAAATCTCATGTCAAAATTTGCGTACAAGACCGACTGCATTGAGTTTACAGCATTGACACAATGTCTTAAAAAAAGAGTCATATAAGCAGGAAAGGCTGGCCCGATTGGTTAGGCTGCAAATAATAGCTGGATGTCGCATTTTCAATTTAATGAAACAAAACGAAACCAAATACGTTTTAACTTTGCTTTGTGAAACTTAGCATCAAGGCCCCAAAATGCTACAACATCGTATCCGGATCGGACTCCACTCGCTAAGGGGCTAAAACGTAGTCGAGTAGCCGGGCGCTCCGCTGGCCATCTGTTAGTGTTGATGTAAAGACACGCAGAAAACCAAGCTGTTTCTTCTTCTTGTCCCTCTCTTTCCGTTTCGCCCGTAGCGACAGACAGTAAGGACGAGGAGGTCAGAATCCCTAAGAGGCTCTTTCTGGGTACGTACCTTGAAACGTCCATTGTAGTTCATCCACCTCCGCTCTGTCTCCAACCCCCCGCTCCTCCACCTCCATGTTTCTCATGCATGACGCCAACCCGGCTAACACTCACCGCTCCACTTCCCCTTAACTAACAGCAACTCTCTCACCTGCTTGGAGTTGCGTTTGTTTCCTACGAAGGCGTATTATGGCCATTGTAGATAAAAAAAAAAAACACAAAAAAAACCACAGAATAAATTTTCGCCCAAAAAGGTTTGAGATTAACCTCTGAAGTTTTCTAGAAAAGATGAGGAAAATCTCAGTTTGAAAATTTGCTAGAAAAATAACTCAGAGATTTTCAGATTAATCTCACAACAAAAAACTTTGAAAATATTTGACTATTTGGGAACTTTCAGAGTTTCAAAAGTTGAAAATTTGGGAGATTTCTTGCTGGAAATTTGCTCCTTATTTTTGTTTTTCTTCCTATCTGCAATGGCCCTAACACGCTGTCGTAGCTTCCAGCTTTGAACGGTGGAAGTTGCTCACGCATGTCCACCACTACGCCTTCGTTGCAGTGAAATTATTCCTAAACCAGCTGTGTGGGATTTGCATGTTCTGTTCATGTCAGTATTTCACATAAATTCTCAATAGAATTTGACGCAGAAACGCAAAAGTAGACTGTAGAGTTTGCTGCATGTTTATTTTGTCATGATCCGCTAGGTGAATGCGACGCACGTTCTTTCTAAAAACTGTTGTGTTTTTTTGTAAGCTTAACTTCTGACATGCTTTGAACTACACAAAGTTTCGGCGGAAGCAGTCTGTGGGACGGGATTTAAAACATTTTGCCTGCCCTGAAAGAAATGCAATGAAATCTATAGATCTATGAGATTAGAGGGTGATTTTGTGAATAAAGTACAGATATGTCTCTACAGAGTCTTAGGAAGTATTTGTACCTCTATCTTTTTCCACATTAAGTTTTTTGCAATTAGCAGGAATTGACCATTTGTTTCATCCTAATGCATAATTGTGAGTGTATTGGAAATTTCCCACGAAAATGGTCGAAAACATTGGGGTTAAGTGACTGTCACCTAAATGTGGCGGTACGTATATTTATTAATCGGTTAATCCAAAAAGAATCCAAAAATCAACAGATCGGCCCTATGCTGTATTAATTTTTAGCTCAAGCAGGAAGAGCTGAGCTTTTATAAACAGTGAAGTTTTCACTAACGGAATGCTGTTATTGAATATTTTCTTATTGTATTTTATTTGCATTTTTCTACTATGCTTTTGATATTGTATAAACGTTAGGTGGTGATATGAAAAGATTGCAGGATGTGCCAATTTTTAAAATTAGATTAATCATCAAAATAATCAATAGAATAATCGACTATCCAAATAATAGGTCAAGAATAGCTGCAGCCCTAATCACCATCACTACTGGGAAATCAAAGTCTGATCATGCAGAACATATATCCCCAAAAGCACATAAATTTAATAAAACTGATCACTAAGGAAGGAAAAGTTTAAGGTTTCATGTGTTGGGCTGGGGCCTTTCAAGCATTTGATCTGCAGTCTAGCAATTTCTTCTTGTTTGTTTGCTTATTATTATTATTATTATTATTATTATTATTATTATTATTATTATTATTATTATTATTATTATTATTATTATTATTATTATTAATTATTAGATTAACCAATTATTAGATTAAAAGATGAGACTGTTGTGCAGCTTCTGAGCTGTGCTCCCAGATATGAACACTAGATGGCGGTAGGAAACGGTAAACAGACAGATCCCACACCCAGAAAAGTCCCAGCGCTCAGTGAACCCTGGCGTAAAAACAAGCAGATTTGGTGTCACAGCTGTTTTATACTCCTTCCGTTGGATTTTATTTTATTTTTTTTTATGTAAATCAGGAAAAACAGCAGAGTTTTTTCATCTCTGCTGTAATTCAGTGCCCTGGTGTGGTCCTGCTTGCTTAGTCTGCCTTCACATCAGGGGTAGCGTTGCTTGGCCGGTGGTTTCAGCCATCGATTAGCTTGCTTTGCCAAGCATTATTAGATCTGCTGGACATTATGTACTTGGAGCACAACGTTGCGCCTGTCCATTGAACTACTCTCACGCAGAGAAATCAAGCTTTAGAGACCATGAATTGATGGCATAAAGTTCAAAAGGAAGGTCTGCGCTAAACGAGCCAGCTCTGGTTTCCTGCGGTCTTGTTGATGATGTTGCCATCTTTGATCTCCAAACCTCACTTGTTTGTTCTCATAACAGCGTCATTGTCACACCGGGTCGCTCCATCTAACAGCTGGACATTTGTACTTTGAGAGAAAAACACAATCACAAACAATTTGACTTCTTCAGACGGCCAAAAAAGCGTCTTTATAAGAGATACGACTGACTGAACGACTTTCTCAAGAGAGCCAGCGGTGTTTTGGTGTTTGGTCTCTCCTCTCGTCCGAGAGGAAACGCTCCGACAACGGCTCGGTTCGGTTGGATTTATGTGGAAAACCGCCTGCTGCAATCTTTTATAAGCAGATTAAAAGATGTGATCGTTCAGCGGTGTCGGAAACGGCAGCGTTGGTGATCAGTCACGTGCAGGTAAAGGGATTTAGGGGGGAAAAGATGAGATGAAATATCTCTTTGGGGAAAAAAAGTTATAAAATTGTCACAGGAAAACTCTCCAGTTGTTTGAGTGGTGAAAAGTTAGGACCTTAAGGCAAAAAGTGATTGGATTTTTTTTCCCAGGATCTCCAGCTGTATAAAAAATGAATTAGTGTCAGCGAGCAAACCATAAGGCAAGGCTGCACTGTGGAAACTATAGTGGCTCTGCATTGTTTTTCCATATTGTCCCACTGAGCTGCAACTCAAATATTTCTAAAGCTCATTCTTATTGGTTTTTTTTTTAGATTGCTGTGATAGATATTACCTTGTTTTTGTGGATTGGATCACTATGAATCCGTCTGAAGAGAAAGTATATTTCATTAAGTCACCTCAAAAGGTGAAACTCATATTTAGATTGATTATATGCTATACAGATTCATATTTTGGATGTTTATTTCCACTATCGTTGATAAAAATCCAAACTTTAAATTAAACTCAAATTAAAACAATTCTGGATGTGTTCCAAAAGGAAACAAAATTAAATATTCAGCTTAAATTCAGATCCTTTGGTAATTGTAAAGAAATAAATAATAACAAGTGAATACATTTTTTATTATAAATACATTAGAAATAATATTCCACTCATCCAAAATCAGGTCATGGGTCTGACTCCGGTCACTTTATACGAACAAATTTTATTTCGGGACCGTTTGTCTCTGGGATCTCCTTTTTTCGGCCATGAAATGAAATCACATTTAAATAGCCCTTTTCAACCCTCTAAGTGTGGTTTGCTGCTGGATTGCAGCCACAGTTGATTTTCAGTTAAATATTTTTTGTTGCGATCCAGCTGCGCCTTTAAGCTGGTTTTATAGTTGAACCGGGTGCAAGAGGGCACGTGCCAAACACGACGCAGGTTCACCTGCACTGCCATTTATATAAACCCTCTACTAGTCTATTTCTAACCCTAACCCTTAATCAAAACTTAATTCGCACCGTACCTCTACACTGTAACTAGTAGAGCGCAGTGGACATTCATAAAAAGAAGTGGGGACTGGGAATAGGTCCACAAATGACCTCAATTTATTAGTAAAAACTGTGAAAGTGGTTCTCAATATGTAGTTTACACAAGTACACGCACACAAATTAGAGCAAAAATAGTCCCTGCTGTGTTTCTATCAACATATAGTACATCGTTCCAGTTGAGTCGAACTTTAACACACAACATCCCAGCTGAGGCCTGTAGAGTCTACAGTTGATCTCTCAGGCTTTGGTCGGACCTTTTCCAATTACCAGTTTGCTGAATGATAGTTTTTCTTTCACACTCTGGATTTGGTATTTTTGCTTTACCTTTTACCTTGTTTTTTTTGTTTTTTTTGTTTGGTCTGCCATCAAACCTTTCCTGATTGTATCCTCACTAGTATGACATAAACCTTCACCGAATCCTATCGAATAAAGATGTAAAGACGCAGCTCTTAGATTTTTACACAGATTTACCATGAAAAGCATCAAGCTAATGACATCACAGTGGCACAAGACATGGGGAGACTTTCATTACCTTTAGTCTGGGGGAAAAAAAATGTCTGGGCTCATTTTTTCCCCACATGGTTCTGCTACAGTCACACCTTAGCGGCTGAGAATAGGTCACCTCACTCTATAGGTGCAGTTATTCTCTCATTAAAGGGCTGGTGGGGATCTAACTTTGCCACAGACCTGAGGATTATTATACATAGGAGTTGCACTCATTTGAGCTGTTCCAACAGTCTCTCATAGTAATCTTCTGGCTTTTACGTTTCCTCTTGAATGACGGGAAGCCATCATTTGAACCCACCAGAGGCTAGCTGAGAAACAAGTAACTGAAATCCCGAACTTGGAGCTAGCTGACACAACTCTCACAGCCGCGTGGGACTTTAAACGTCTGAAGTTGACCAAGGGAGGCGGTCACTGTTCCGCTCCGTTGCCGTAGATGCCGTTACCGTGCAGCGCAAGGACAAAAGAAGAGGAGCGTCAATATGGACACTCTGGTGCACAGCAAGAGAGGCTGTGATAAACATCAATTAGGAGTCAGTGTGAAATAATGACACACTGTTTTAGTCAAGAAGCTTTTTAGTTTAGCTTGTGTCCAGTTCTCAAAACTGACATGTTGCTACATATGAGCCATGCTTTTTTCCACTAGTGTTTTTCAGCATTGTCAGATAAAGTTGCAACATGAAGGAAAACGTGCTGCACAGTAGCTATGTTCTTTTTATTAGTTATATCTGGGGGAGTACAAAGGAAAGCACTACAGATAAAACTTGTGTGGTCTGTAATTAGTTCTCGCATAAAGAGGAGCTAGAAATGTAATTAAAAAGCTGAGTGAATGATTTCCCAAAATCCTCTGGTGAATGTAATGGGAAAACTTAGGTGATGATAAACAATAATCAGTTCATTTTAACAAGACGGGACAAGGTTTTACAAATTACAAATCGTGTTTCACAAATATCTGTATTCAGTATGAAATATTCTAGTTCATAATTATGTTTTTGGTGTCCTTGGTGTCTAGTTCTTGGATTGTCCTGGTGAAAAAACAGCATTAAAATGATTCTTTTTTGTGTTTTCACAAATGTAATTAAAGTTCCATGAATCTCATGCTGTTTTTAAAGATGTTGTTCTGGGTTTGTAGAACAGTCCAGTTCAGGTTTTAGCTACCTTAGCACTGTTAGCAGTTAGCAGCTTCTCTAAATTGTTTGTATTTTGTCTTGTGTGTCTGGTTGCAAAAAAATACAATCTGTCTTGTTGGGGAAACAAAAACAGTTTTGACGCACCTCCTGTTGTACCTGGTTGACTTGCTAACATTGCTATTCAAGCCAATGAGCAAGTTAGCAAAGCCAATTGAAGTCAGTGTTTTGACACGTTCTGGCTAAGTAAATATAAAACTACACATTATGTGGCAGAATATCGCATGGCATACCTCTGCTACTTTTTAGCAGAGTTGCTAGCTTTAACTCACAATTTTATTTTTAATACATCAAGCTAGTTTTATGGCTAGTTTGTTGGTGATGAATAAGCTGGGGGGGGTTTTATAGTATGACTCAATTCTTCCACAACTGCTGTTAGCTTACTTGCTAAGATGCTAACAAAGCAAAACAATACAAACATCTAAGTGGAGTTTTTTCCCCCACTGCAGCTGTAAAGTATACATGTGCCACAGTATGATCTGACTTGAAGGTCCTAAATGATGTATTATCTTTTGTCAGTAGGATGTTTCAGAATGCCTTTAGCGGCCAGATTGGCTCTAAACACAACTCAATGATGGCCCCCCACTGTGCTGGACTGTTATCAGGCTGCACCAGCATAGTGATAAGCTGGCTTACTCTGTCGTTCTCTGGCTCTGCCGCAAACATGGCTCCACGACCACGTCAAGCATGTGTACCTGCAGGATAAACAGTGGTTAGCATTCATTATACAGCCCACAGAGGATTTTTCATGGCGTTTCAAACAGTTACTGTCCCCAGTGCCCCCTCATTCAACTGCCTGTTGTTCTCCGTGTTTGCCTTATGTTGCATATTTCATTTGCTTGTAAGATTTTGCTTTGTGAATAGCATGTGGCAGCTTGACAGAAGGATGTGACCTGGTTTGGAGGGCTCCTTGAGATTCATTCGATTAAATTTATGGGATTTGTTTAGCCCGTCTTTCATAGAGGAACAATATGATTGGCTCAGTTTTTGTAAGGCCACTTTTTGCTTCCGCACATGCATGGCTTCCATGCGTGTTCATTTAGAAATGCCACCTAAGTGTCAAAATCACTCAGCAATAATTCTTGAAAGAAACAAGAAAGATTTCCCTCCTCATGTCCTCAAGTGTTGGAAACATTTGTTGGGTGGGGTTTATTTGATTTTATTAGGATTTGATTGATAGGTTTATTCCATTGAAGCATTTTATTTTAGTAGATACGCTAAGACAAGCAGCAGCTGCTGTTCTGCTGTTTTCATTGTGTTTTTATTGGATGTACAGCAAGCCTGTATGGCGCGCTTTCTGCAGAGGTTTCTTTTACTGGCTAAGATAAACTTCATTTAAACTTTTACTAGTTGCTTCTTCTCTATTATGCTTGTGGACTAAACAAATTCTTTGAAATACATTCGGTGCAGCAGTGATCTTTTGCTGACAGCCATCATTTCATTTTTAGCGTTAACCTTATTGACTCTTGCTAACGTAAAGCCAGCCTTCACAGTCTTCCAGCGTAAGCCGCGTCTGCTTTTGTGTGAAGACAACGCACCCAAGAAACGATGAGTCAGATAAGAGACAATGCGCTCCCACAAATGTTTTTACATTTAAGCTTCCTTAAAACCACTGGAAAAGAAACACTGCTGTCCAAAAAGAACGTTAAAAGGAACAACAAAGATTTGCGGCGGTGACATATTGTTTGTGTGTTGAGTATAGAAAGAGGTTTGTGGGAGTCATGTGAAAATTCTCAGCTCGGTTGTGAATAATGGGTAACAGTCTAAGGAAAATTGGAGCATTCATCTGATTAAATGACTTGCTTTTACAACAACTATTCCTGTGTCAGTGTTAACCTACCACCCTGACAGGTAACGCCACACTTCTGCTTGAAGCTGACTGCTAGTTCAACTGCAATGCTTTACTGCTATAATTCCTTAAAACCAAGGTACACTTGTCAAAATATTTGGAGCACAGATATCTACAATTAATTAATCTCAATTTTTTTGTAACATTAAGGGAATAATGTCTTCTCTAGTGGCTACATTCGAGATAGGAGTCGTCTTATTTCAAAAAAGGTTTTTTTTTAACCGTATTTATTAAAGCAGTCGCCATGTTGTGACGGTAAAGCATGCAGTAGATAGATTAGGATTAAAGAGCAAGTGGGAAAGGGTGAGCACAAGAGTGATTGACGGCGCTAAAACCCTCCTCCTCGATCTGATTGGTCGTTTCTGACTGAATGTTGTATTTCTGCAGTTGGTACTGGGAGAAGGCGAAGGAGCTTGATTTTTATTTCTTTATTATTATTTTTTTTTTGTTTTTCACAGATTATACTCTCAGGACATAATGTTAATTTTAACAAATATGTAAAAAAAAAAACACATTTCTTTTAAAAATAAAAGTTAAATACTGCAGCTTTAATAAGGCAATAAAACCATGATAGCTAATTGGTCAAAGAGTTTTTACCATAACCTTGCTTAACGATACCAAGTTATCTTTTTTTTTTTCTTTTGCTCTCCCTCTTGACTTTCTGACTGTCTGTGTGTGCGCAGACTTTGACTGGACCTACTTCTGGTCCTGGAGTCGCTTTGTGGACTACCTTCAGTGTGTTCTGGCCTTCACGCTGGTGGCGGCCTACACCGCCTACCTCCTCCTGGACTCGGTGCTGTTCGTGGAGACCCTCGGCTTCCTGGCGGTGTTCACCGAGGCAATGCTGGGAACGCCGCAGCTCTACTGCAACTACCAGAACAAATCCACAGAAGGCATGAGGTAGGGACTCAAAAACAAAAAAAAAAGAAAAATCAATACACAACTCAGTTTTGAAACGTAGGATAGGAAATAAAAGCTGTATGTCGTGGAGAAAAATGGAAAGCATTTCCATGTCACATGGCTTGTTACATTTCTACAATGTAAGTGTTTTTTCCCTTTTTTTTGTTGGAATTTTTTTATGATGAGCTGAAACTGTGGGCATTTCGGTGCAAAAAGAAGTCATCTTGGAAGAAGAAACATAGCTTGAGGGATAACCATCTTCCTGTGCCGATGTAAGGGAAACGCAAACATTTCCTGGTGAATAAATTTGTGTCCGCGTTTAGTTTGAGGCGCCTCAGATTGTTGGAGGCTGATTTCTTGTTCCCGTTTGAAAGATTTACTTCATCAGAATCCCAAAACCCCGCACTGGGAAGTCAGAGCACCAAACGTGAACAGTGAGATTCAAACCTTTGCTTTTTCTTCCCATGTTTTGGCAGATATTTGTTGTTGTGTGGACTAAATCCTCCTCAGCATTGCTTATAACCAGTTTTTTGCTAATCCGTGGAGAGATGGAAGTATGGACGGACGAAGAGATGCTTTTTTTTTCTGCTGGAGGTGTTCTGCTGATCCGCAGTTCTTTTTAAAGCGTCCCTAAGGTGGTTATTAGATTTCTGTCTGGCAATATGCGGGCGGCTTTTGTAGGGTAGAAATTTTTCTGATGGCGGTCACCAGCCAAACTTGTTTAAACAAACGCTCAGGCGTCTTTCTCGATTCTCTAATTCAAAGTAGTTAAAACTTTGGGACAAAATGATCAAAACAGGCAAAAAAATAAACTTAAATCATGAAAAAAACTACAATGTCTTACCTGTTCAATGATAAACCAGACATGTAGTGTTTTAGTTTAAGAAGTAATGCAGTATATGTATATACTTCACTGCCCCTTTGACACCTCAAAAAACAAACACACCGCTGACTTCAACACTGCTTCTGAACTTCTATTATAAACCATCACTGTCACATGACCAACCTCTTAAACATCAAACATACGCTTGATGTGGCTTCACAATGAGCCAAGGATCAAAAATAACACCAAGACTGGTGATCACTAGACAGAGGAACACAGACATTGTTGCTGCTTCCATGCCTTTATCTCCCATAAACTGTAAGAGGAGAGAATAATGAGGTCTCAGATACAATGCTACCCCAACAGCTGAGTATCATCAGCCTAGCATTGAAATTACGTCCCATAGCTGCTTATAAAGGTGCCATATATAAATGAAAAAGAAGCAGTATCAGAACTGGTCCTTGGGGCACTCCACAGGAGACAAAATGGGTCAGTGATCTGGCATGTTCACATCTGATCATCAGGTATGACTGGAACCCAATAGGGAAGTGAATTTTGTCAAATTGCAACTAATCTTTTTTTTATTTTTTTACTTTAACTACAAATAACTCCATTGGCTTCAAAAAACATATCTAGTACTGTATCCAGTATTTTTCTTAGTATCAAGTTTGAATTTTTAGCATTGTGACAACCCTGGTAGAAAATAATTTGCGATGATTACAGGTCTTGATTTCTTGACAGGCACGCGACAGAAGACTATTGGACTGTCGTTGGGTCTTTCTTCCAATGTTCAGAGTTGCAGGCCAATCTGAGGCAAAACTAAACAACATCAGCTCTGTCTGTGATTACTGATGAAGTCATCCTGCTGATGAGAAAATGTTTTATTTATGAAATCCGGCAGCTCTTTGGGGTTTTGTGCTGTCACTCCCACTGAGCAGTGCCTTGCTAATGAGTATATTGTCTTTCAATTGATCATTAACACCGACGTGCGTTTTAGTGGAGCCTGGTGATCTAGAAGTAAGACAGCGAACCCTTCCAGTTTGACAGGCTTGTGTAAATTGGACCTGTTAATAGTATTTCCTAAGACTAATGGTTCATTTAGGCTTCTTAAGTTTCAGGCTGTAATTAGCTGCTTTAATTTACCGTTGATTTTATTTATTATTTTTAAAAGCATGTGGGTATATTTGTACAATCTACAGTAATAACTCCTGGAGACGTTTGAAACTTTGAATGTGGCGCACTTTCAAATCATCGGTGAAAACTCATCATAATTGTTCTTATTATCTGATTTAAATGTTGAATTTGTTTAAATGAAATTGACTTGATCAAAGAGACGATGTTGGAACTTCACTATGAGCCCACGGCCCTGATGAAAAGCTTTCTTTTTTTTTCTTTTTTTTGCGCTACATGAACGCCTCGCGCTCTTTTCCCGCCTCTCTGCTGGTTGGCTTTCAGGATCAGACAAATTACTGGGCTCCAGCAGGGCTGCCTGTCCACTTAATGGGCCACGACGGCTCCCACGCTGGGCCTATCCATGCTCTCTCTGTCCTCAGCCTGATTTTTCGTCTTGCATCTACAGCGCCCAGCAAAGCCCTCTGAAATCTGCTCATCCTCGGTTTCTCAAACTCAGAAAACTGCATCTGTTATATACAATCTGAAATGAAAATATTGGTGTCTTAGCTCGTTTATAGCACACAGTACAGCCGCAGCCCCAGGCCTGGCAGACCTAGATCTGGGTGCCGGTGGCACCGTAACAGTGTTCTAAAAACAAAGGTTCTGCGACTCACCCTGAGAAATTGGAAACTATTCCTGCAGACATGAATTCATCTGATCATGTAAGTAGTCCTGGCGTTGTGGTCTTTACATCGGTATCTTCAGCTTTTCTTTTGAGGGACCCGTAAGCCATTTATCCGTTATAATTTCTAAACACACTTACGGCCAACATCAGAACAAGAATCCAGAGAAACCCCTACTTGCTTATAAATTACCGACTATTTATTCTTATTAAAGATGGGGGACCAATGTGTAGTTTTTACCGTTTTGCCTTTCTTTTTTTTTTTTTTGTTTTGTTTGTATTTCTTTCTAAATCACGTAAACTGCCTTGCTGTTGAAAGTGTGTTGCATAAATAAAATGACCTCTCCTACCTTACCTTTGAATGATTTGCAAATGGAGACGATTTTTAAATTTTAAATATGAGATTCTAACTAGATGCCTCTCCGATGCAAATGTGTGCAAAGCTTTGTCGATGTCCCACTAAATAAATAAAAAAAACTACAGACAAAATATTTAGCAATTACAATGTTTCCATTAAGTAAGAAATGCAGTTAAAATCATGTCAGTAAGTCATTAAGAAACATTCCACGCCATGATCTGCCGACCACTTCCTGTTGTCTTTGTTGCCGCTAGCAACATCCAGCATCTAACCGCATGCAACATTTTTCTTCTCATACTTTCTCAGTTACAAAATTGACTTTGTAATGTTTTTTTATCTTTTCTGTTTTGAAATAAACACATCACAATTTACTATTTCAATCAACTGTTAAGCCTTCCAGGCATGAAAAGCCCATCTAAAAAGAAAAAAGAAAAACATCATCAATGAGATGATCCAAATCTCACACAAAAACCTCAAACATTACTTAGGTTAATTAAAAGGGCTTTTTTATATCGAACAAATGGTTGAAATGAAAGCAATCAAACAAAACAAATAATCTCTCTGGTACATTGGGACTTGAAAGCCATTGTTGTGTTGAAAGGGTAAGCATACAATCATTTGTACAATTCATCATTTCAACTGTTTATGTAAAAATTATATTGATTTGAGAAGTCTTTTTATTTTTATTGTTCTTGTTAAAGTAGGATTTAGTAAAGGGGAAAATAATATGCAGAAAGTTTCTGAATTGTGGTGTCACACACTGAGTACCGAATCCAGACAACTTTATGAGCCAAAAAGAAGCCAATGTTGGCGATTCATTCTGATTTTATAAGGTCAATATTTTTAATGAATTGTTCAGCAAGGAGGTAGAAGTCAGGAGAAAGGTGAATCGAGACCTAAAAGGACTGACTTTATCAAAGTATGTAAGAAGAGTGTGTGGTCGTCCTTCAATTAGATTTTGATTGACAGGAAATTTTCAAATATCGCTTGATGATGCAATATTGAAAGACTGAAAGATTAGTACCTGAACACCAACTGTAAAGTCTTTAAAAAATGCAAACATTTTAAAAAGACTTAAATAATTAAGCAACGCTAAGCCTGGTGGGAGCACCTGATGGAGGCTTATCATACAAACCCTGGACTTCAACCTGTTCAATCAGAAAACTTCTGATGTGATTTATCGGTTTCAAATCGCCAATGTTTTTAGCATTCCTATTTTTTAAAAATAGGATAATATTTACTCTTTAAGCATTAATGCATTATTGCTATGTCGTCGTTATGTTCTGCATGGCCCAATTCAAGACGACTTAAAATGATCCTGTGAAAGCCGCCCAGTTAGAGGCCTGAAGTTGAGTGCTGGTTTATGCTCTGTTCCCCACTGTTCTCTCCTTCAGCCATCAGCTGCTGCGCCACACAAGGCGTCCTGCAGGACACTGTCATTTCCACTTCTGTTTGTTGTGTGTGTCCTCTCCTCCCCGGGCGCGCAACCTGTTGAGTCTGACAGGCTGTTGCTAGGTTACTTTACCTTGCCGCTCTGTTCCAAGCGTCTGAGAAAGAATGTGAAAAACCTACAAAGCCAGGATGTTTTTACCTTCGTGTTACATATTTTTTTATTATTATTTAAAGGTTAGAGCATTAGTTTGGAGTTAAGACTGGGCTTGTTTTGTGTTCCAGCTACAATGAAGGTAGATTAGTTCAAAGAAAAAGGTGATTTTCAAAGAAATAATAAGCAGGTTGTGCAGAAGCAAAAGAGAAATGTCAGGAAAGCAAAAGATAAAAATGACGAGATTAAATCATTTTTCTCTTCGCTGAGAAAAATGTCTGTATGTAGGAAATGAATGATATAAGTAAGCTTCAATATGTCACTTGCTTAGTAAAAACTGATGGACAGTTCTAAAAATAAGATTGGTTTGGTTTCATATCCAAGTATCGGACAATCACCCCAAATTAAGAAAATTGGGGCTGGTTCCTAACTGCAAGATCAGACTGTTGTCACGGTTTAATCTGTGGGATGAGAGATTGTTTTGGGTGAACTCGTTGTAATGACAAAGGCATTTTAGAAATGTGTCACACGAGTGTGCATATGCAAGCGAATGTCAGATTTGGGAGGTTTGATGTTGCTACCCTGGAGAGACATTTCTCGTGTTCATCATCGTTCCAGTGTTTGTATCTTTTTGGAAGCTTTTCCACTTACCCAGTGGCAGGGAATGAAGTCCAGGGAGGACAGGAGTAAGAATGACTTATGCTGGACGTCGGCAGTGTGCACACGCTCCGGTGCTTTGCCATAACACCTTGTCAGACAGTCGACAAGCAGAGCCGTTTTTAATCATGAAATATGAGCTTGTTTCACGTGGGAGGGTGATGTGTCCTGCTCTGTCCCTGGAGCTCGGCGCCGGAGGCATTTGGTATTTATCTGAAATTAATTCACAAGCCACAGGTTCTCTGTTCTTCTCAATGGTGCCGTTTGACAACGGTGACTTCTCTGTTACCGTAACGGGTCCTTAGAGGTTTGAAGGGATGCCACTCATGCATTGTGTACGTGGGGACAGCATCAATACTCTGGTAACCCCCAGGGTTGTTACCCTTGTCTCCTTTCATTGTTTGGATGGTTCTGTTTGTCTCAGTCCAGTCTCCTGCTGAATAAGACTGAGGTAGACTTCAACTACAGTCTGGATCTTTCTACCTGCGCAGTCTGTGCTTAGTGCTATGTGTTTCTAATTTGGTCTTTACTGGCCTTTCTTAGCTAAAGCTAACTTTCAACTGATCACAGTTTGACATACATATAGAATTGAAATATATGTCTTGTTAGCTGGCAGAATGCATGGAATGTTTGCTGAGTTCACTGAATAACCTCAACGTCTCACTATGATAATGGTGCAGAACACATCTAAGCAGAATGGTGTTTAGCTAGTTAGCTAGTCTCTACATATTTGTTAAAACTGTCACCGTGTCGTGACAGTATGTTATGAGAGATGATCTATGGAAACATGGATCTCCTGCAAACTTCTCCCCGAGCTGCTATTGCCGTCTGGAGAAATGCACCGACCAGAATCAACCAATCAGAGCCAGGAGGAGGGTCTTAGAGCTGTCAATCAACCTCATGTAACTGCTGCTAAATGTACTAATGGCAGAGAAACAACTCACTGTTTATCTGTCATCATCAGTGGCCATGCTAAGTACTCAACAAGATCTGCTAGCTGCAGCGTAGCAGAAGGAATGGGGGGGAGGTGGAGGGGAGTGGGGATGAGCAGCACCACATGAGATTGTGACTGACAGCGCTAAGACCCACCTCTGAGCTCTGATTGGTTGTTACATAATGCTGTTAGAGCTGCATTATGTAACATTTCTGACCTTTTTCTTTTTGTACGTGTTAGTTATCATTGTGTTGTGACAGTATAACACAAGATTGATAATCGGCGCATACATGGGTTTGATTGACAGCGCTAAGACCCGCCTCCTGGCTCTGATTGGTTGTTTTTGACCAAGAGCGGTGCATTTCTTCATGGCAATAGAAGCTCAAGGAGATAAAAATGTTTTCAAAGACTATTTGTCTCCTAGTATAATATCTCTACATGGTGGTAGTTTTAACAAATAAGGAAGAAAAAAAAACACATTTGTGTAAAAGTTACATCCTGCAGCTTTAATCAGTTTTCAGAGTATTTAATGCATGAATTACTCTCTCTTTGCCTGACTCTTTATCCCTTGTTACTCAATTATAAGAAATCCTTTCTGACCGAGTTGGAGAACTTAATGATCATACATCATTCAACAAAGTAAAATACAATATAAGAGCTCAGTGGTGCCATTCGGCTTCTTTGTAACATGCTCCTTTGCTTACAACAATTAGCAAAATCTTAATTGGCAATTAATTTGGAGCTCCCTAATAAGTTCCCTTTAGACCGCGGCCAAACACTGGCTTTTTTTGTCATGAGGGACGAGCAGCATTGAGGAGTTGTCATCAGTCTCTTGAAGCTGAGGAGTGCACATAAAACCAAAGTGAGCCGATCTGAGCCGGCGCTCCAGTAAATATTTGTGAAGGTTGATGTTTTATGGGCGACATTAGGTCAGATGGAGGGTTGTTTGTACAGCTTCACTGGGATGTGGTCATGTTTTCAAGCTGCTGCTATAATTACCTGGTCCCGACACACCGAGACGGGCCATAAATAAAACACGGCCCACACTCGCACACGAACGCAACACGGAGAGCCAGCCGGGACGTCCGGCGAGCCAGCCGCTGCCTTATAAGGACCGCGGTGTTGAGACGCATCCTGGTTTACCAGATAACAGAGCCTTATTTAGGCCCGCAGGCTGCTCTCCTCCACATGCAGCAATGTGCTGCAATAGATGTGAATTGACTGGCGTTGCTGTCGGCCAGTAGCTCCCACTCACTGCTTTCCAACCAAATGACCTGGTCTGCGGCGAAGCCCTGCAGTTCTCCACGGAGAAACTCTTCAGATCATCTATCCAACACATCATCTCTCCATCTGTTCTGATCACTCATGGCTCTGACGGATGAAAGGGAAAGTTGCTTCTGTTCCTTCGGGGGTGAAAGTCCAGCTGGGCGAAGCAGCAACAAAGACCAAAGTCATTTGCAAGGGAAGGTCTTGGGCTGTCGTGTAGCGTGCAGTTCTTCCTCTAAACGGGGAAAACACAGCCATGTGATAACAAGTCGCAGCTGTGATTGTTTCATATTTTAGAACAAAAATTAATCTCATAACTCAACTAAATTATTAAAGATTGGCGGAAAATATTACGGTCTTTTTTCTAGCAGCCTGTTTCCTGTTTAATGTGCACAAGAAAAAAAAAGCTCCAATGTGCTGGAACTGTTGCTGCTGCTGCTCCAGAGGACTAGGATGAAAGGATGTCACTTAAACTATACAACTGGAAATGATCACAATTAAGAAATGGGATTCGTCAGCAATTTGCTACTTCTTCAGCCAACATATTTTGCTTAAAGGGTCAGTATGATGTATTTTCCTGGCATATTGTGCCATTTTATCAAATAATTAAGTAACTATGTTAATGTCAGATGTTGTAAAAATGTTGTATGCATTAATATGACTTAAAAGAAATGTCACTTCCTGATTAACACCTTGAAATTGGGCCTCTGCTTCTTTAAGAAACTCCTGCTCTTTCTGAAACTCCACCTTCAGGAAATCATCACAACACCTCCCCTCGATTAGGCATTTAACAGCGTTTTTACCTGTGTAGCACTGAGAAGTAGCTCCTATAATGAGATCAGCAGATGCTCAGTTCCACCAGCTGTTTGCTAATTGTTCCTGGCTAGTCTGAAGGAGCTGAGTGGGAAAATCATGGGGGAGGGCTCTTCTGTGAAACTGCAGCTCAGAGGAAGAGCTATGCCTCAAAGGCAACGCTTAGTCCCACGCAGGCGTTTTGCACAACTGAATGGTTGCCATGGAGATTAAAGGATTTCTCAAACATGCATGAAAGAATCAAAGCAACACTCCAGGTGTGTTTTTGATGAGGGGATAACATTATAACATGATGGAAAGCTCGAATACATTATATTGCCCCTTTAAAAAGTTACCTGACACCCTTTACATATCAAAAAGTTCAATAAATCTAATCCCAATACAAAAGTTATTCATTTTAATCCATAATGCAGAAAACATGTAACACCATTGATTGAGATAGCAACAAAAAGTAACTATAGAAGTCTTTGGTTTTACAGTGTGTGGTGTTGAGCCACCCAGCAATGACAACACACCACTCAAAACAGATTTCACTCACCAGATGTCAGACGGAAAACCGCGCAAAACCTCTCAAGACCAAACAAACATGGCCGACGAGGAAGAAGAAACGATGATGGTTTGTGGACTATTTTTCACCTGAGAAAAAAAAACAAAAACGTCACCGGCGTTCGCCGAGCTTCCTGGTGCACCGTGACTGTTGGTTTGTCTTCTGTATTTCTGTCTCCTGTCTTTCCGACAGGCTACACTTCACATTGAACGGGCTGCGTTCTCTTTTGTTTTTCGGAAAGACCACACACACTGCAATTTTGAGGAAGACAACTCACCAAACATTAGATCAGACCAGTTCCGATGTGCTTCTGAGAAGACTATATCACTCTTAGCACACCACACACAGAAGATCTCATAAGATTATCTTTAGAGCCACCGCAATAATTGGAGGGAGAAGGGAAAATTGCTTCAAAAATCGACATAAATATCTTGATGTGTGAATTAGACATAAGTCGGCCTCTGAGCATAATCCAGAGCATAATGTGGCAAATAAGTAGCCAGACATGAATTGATCGAATGCCAAACCAAACAGCAGGTACACGACGCCATAACTGAGAGAGCAGGGCAAAGGGAGCAGTGGGTGGGGGGATGTAGTTGCTGTTTCCACGGAGCTAACAAGCTCCATGCCGAGAGACGGGAGCATGAGGGAGGTAGGTTAGGTAGGCAGAGGGAAAGAAAGAAGAAAAAGCAAGCAGGAATGAAGAGGCGGGGTGAATGGATGGAAGGGAAGGGAGACATGCTGTGGAGAGTAGGCTCATGATGAAAGGCCAGGCAAAAAAAAACAACAAAAAAAAAACGGCAGGATAGATTGCCAGTGGGAAAAGAGTTGGAGAGAAATGAGTGAGTCTGAAGAAAGTGGCAAGATTGGCAGAGGCAGACGGTTGGGGTTACAGTCAGTCCAACTGTGAGGAGAGACGCTAGATTACTTCTTATCCCTCCTCCGGATATGCTAAGAAGCTTATAGGATGGCAGGAAATTTTCTGACACAAAGCTTACCTTTTTTATTATTATTATTATTATCAGTGACTATTGGGATCAGAACTTCCCTCCTGACTTATTTATTTCAGGGCTTTCTGTTAGACTATTAAAGGAAATCAGGGCAACACAGACATTTAGTGACTTTGTGTACAATTCAATCAAAGGTTCTGACCTTACTACAGGATTTTAGTGTTCATCTGCAACATTCAAAAAACAGCTGAAGAAAAGCCCCTGCTGGCTGACCACATGAGTTTTCACAGGAGTTTCTAGGCCAACGTACTAAATTTTGAATAAAGCGGACGAAACAACAGTGGTGTGAATGCATCTCAAAATTGATCAACTAGGGTGGATTCACGCCAGCCCTGTTTAGTCTGCTTCAATCAAGCTAGTTTATTTGTCTAGAACAGTGGTGGGGAATCCCAGTCCTCGTGGTCCAGTGTCCTGGATCTCTTAGAGTCTCCCTGGTCCAACACACTTCAAGCAAATGGCTGAATCACCTCCTAAGAGAAGTCGAAGTTCTTCCAGAGTCCTGCTAATGACCTCATTGTTTGAGTCAAGTGTGTTGAAATAGAGACACAACTAAAAGTTGCAGAACACTGCCTCTCGAGGCCTGGAGTTGCCCAACCCTGATCCGGAACAGAAAAGTCAAACTCTCGTCTGCCTCCTAAGCAGAAATCCACCTGATTTGACAGACTTTCTGGAAATGCGAATCATAAAGGTCTACGGATACATTAAGTTTGCGAGACGAGAGAACACAGAATGTTGGGTTCAAAATAAAGTTACGGGACGGCATTTTAGAGATATGTTTGCAAAACTTTGTCAAGTAATCATAAAATACTCCAGTCCAGGTTCTTCTAAAACAAAAAACAAAACTGTGAAATGGCTCTTTATTGCAGCTCAAAATGAAACTGTAAAACAAATGCCAACAAGATGCCTGTGACAACAGTCTCAGGGTAACTCGGGAACTTCTGCCTTTTTGTACAGCAATATCTGAGCTCAACCCCAGCAGGATCTATTGACGTTTTCTTTGGATTTGGTCAACATAATCTCCATTTATCTGCCTGATGGTTCTTTAAGTAAGTTTCTGCAGGTTGGAAAGCGACAGGAGCTTAAGAATTGTGGAGTCAGGTAATTGTTTAAACCTTAAATCGGTGCTGGTACTGAGAGGGGATCTGTCAGGCTCTGTCTGATTCAACTCAGTAGGGGACATTGATTGAGCGACCACGCTCTGCGCTCGCTCCGCAGTAATCACCCGCCGCAATTTGTAGCCTCAAGAAAGTGAGATGCTACAAGCAGGTAAGAGAGGAGACAAACGACACAATCAGCCGCGGGGAGGTGCTGAGCTGGAGGACCGATAGCGAGGCTAAATTAGGTTTCTAATCACCGGACACGAGTTTTAGCCAAGACTATACGTCAAGTTGTGGTTTAGTCACAGCTCTCTCTACGGGTCTATCCAGGCTCTCCGGAGACTCAGGAGTCTGAGGCAGATATCTTTGGATCTGAGCAAATATAGCTGGATCACGGGGGATAAACCAAGCCATTAAGTTCCAACTCTGTGATACAAAGAAGTGTCCCTGCAAAGCTCATTCAAATAGCGCTGACCAAGCAAAGCGACGAGCTTTGAAATGCCTCAGCGTGCGTTCATATTGTCACAGGCAGGTTGCTTTAGGAAACACATCTGAGGACTGCAGACAATGATGACTTGGTCCTGCCTTTGTCAGCACGCAGCCGTGACTCAAACTGAAGTGTCTTTTCAAAGTACTTCAGACAAACACAAGTGAGTTCAGCAAAACTTCAAATTGGTTCTGCAACATCTAGAGCTCACTTCCACAGAAGGTCCGTTAAATGTGTCCTTCTGTCGGCACAATATGGTGACGTTTAGATTAAATGTCCAAAATACTTTTGTTCAAATACAATCACATTGCAGCACCAGAGCTCTTTTGTCTTTAAAGAGAATTATAAGTGACTGTATTCACCCGATCCTCAGTGTCCAGTTTATCTCTCAAGTCCTACAGTCATGTTCAAACAAGTTTAGTTTTACAAAACTAGATATTGCAGTACTTTTGTAGTTTCTGCGTTACATAAGGGAACCACTAAAACAGGGCGTACTGAAGAATAAAAATGTAATGTCGCAGTGGAGTCTGGTCGCCGTTTATACTGTCAATGATGTAGACACCGGCATTTTTACTCTTCTTCACTGGCTCCATTTCTCTTTCCGCATCAATAGGCCCCATTGCATTTCTGATGGGGAATAATAGATGCTTGGATGAACTCTGTCCCACCAAATTACACGACTGTTCTGTTCTTCTGTAACAGTAAAAGTTTGTATTTTACCTATAAACATGACCTCCAGTTGCGTACATGGTGTGTCCTGGAAGCTCATTTATGGGTTTTATAGTCACAAATGTGCCACAGGATGTGGAGCTAATAGCCAACCAGAGCTCTGAGTATTACAATCATTATTTCAATTTCCTATTGTTTTTACTCTGCTCCAGTTGCTATTTCCTTAATATCTTTCCTCTGACCACCCATTCCCACTGTGATAAGTATTCATTCTCTGTTACTAAATTGAACTTGGGCAAAACGAATCGAATGCCGTAGAAAACCAGAACAGGAAAATAAACTCAGCTAGGCTTTCATTCTTAAGCAAAATGGAAAAAGGATATTTTGCGGGTGAAATGAAAACTGTTTTACCAAACATTTTTGTTCACAAGTCAAACGCAAATATTTGCGTGGGAACTACTTGGTGAATAATTTTATATTACACAATGCATGGTTAAAAAATTTTCATAGTTCAGAGTTTTAAACTGTGCATGACTATGAAGTGGAAAGAAAAAAATTTAACATTTTAGCTAGTGAGAGTTTCTGCTTTAATTATTAATTTTTTGTAAGTTCTTTCACATTTTAGAACAGGAAGTTAAGAGGCGAAACAACTTTTAGCACATCCTGCAGGCTATTCATAGTCAGTAGATTAAAACCCTGCTTTTAAAGGGGCAGTATTACATTAAAACATTTTTTTTAGCTTTCCATTATGTTATAATGTTATTCACTCTTGAATAACTTACCTGGAGTGTTGCTTTGATTATTTTATGCATGTTTAAGAAATCCTTTAATCTCCATTCAGTTGTGGAACTGCTGATTAAACGAGCTACTTCTCAGTGTAACGCGGGTAAAAACATTGTTAAACGTCGCTAAACAAAGAGGAGAGATATTGTGATGACTTCCTGAAGGCGGAGTTTCAGAAAGAGCATGAGCTTCTTAAAGAGACAGATTAAAGAGTCAAACTTTTTTTAAGTAATATTTGATATATACAGCAACTGAAGGTACTTGATTGTGCTATAAAATGGAAAACACATTACACCGCTCCTTTTAGCTCTTTTAGATGAAGGAGTTCTACTACAATACTTGCCATATTTGATCATACCTTCTTTTTGTCCTCCCTTTAAGCATCAAGATGGTGCTGATGTGGACCAGCGGCGACACCTTCAAAACAGGCTACTTCCTGCTCACGGAGGCCCCCATGCAGTTCTGGACGTGCGGCCTGCTGCAGGTGTTTGTGGACGTGGCCATCCTGTTCCAGGTCTACTACTACAGCCGCTACCCGCAGAAACCCGTGTCCCACACCGTCTCCCACACCACCAGTGCCAAAGCTCTCTGAGGTGTTCCACGTGTCCCGAGGAAACTCCGAAAGGAGAGTGGCGAGGAGGGGGAGGTGGGGGGTTGGGGACGCCCAAACACATGCGCCAAAGGAGTTGCTGCTTCTGCACCTCGGCACTCGCAGCAAAACCTTGAGGAACGCTCAGCGATCATGAAGACTTCTTTCTTTCCCGGCGCTGAAAATGCACGCATCATGCAATTGCACCCCACTCAACAAATCAGCATGTGCATGTGGAGGATTTTTTTATTTTTTTTTAAGTTTATTCTATATGCGTATATATTTTTTGTTGCAAGAGCGAAAACGCAACATATGAGAAGTATAGATATGTTGGGAGCTCAGAGGAAGGCGGATGAGTTTTTGCCGTCCACACATCCTGATGAATGTTGCACGGAACCTCTGCCTTAAGACTCGTAACCAAACACGGCTCAACGCATTACCAGCCATCCGAGTGGTGTGTTCAAAACCCGTAGGAGATCCACGTTACTGAATGTACAAACAGGCATGTCTGGTCTAGTTGGACAGAAGTTCAAAATTATTGTTTTGTTTTCTTTTGGGTTTTTTTAAGATAAGACCAAATCAGGAAGGAATTCTCTGAGAGTTTTTTCTCTGACTCTCGAGGAAGTTACACTGGCCTGAAACTGCATCACTTAGAAAAAAAAACAACAAATGAGTGGCCTTGAGACAGAGATAAGAAACTGAAGCTCCCTATGGCAGCAACATATGTTTTCTATCTGCCGTTGATTACATTTTTTTATATGATTGTTATTTTTATTATTACTCTGATGCCACAGATTTCAGCCTCAGCTTTAGTTTTTTGTTTCCACTCGACTTCTGGGTTGTGACATCAGAAGCTGGGCTGATTCATGGAAGCACATGGGTTTTAGAATTTGGGTTACTGATATTGTGTTCATTGTTGATGCTAAAAAGTGTCTCGTATCTGTAAAAAATTAAATAAAATTAAAAAGAAAATACAGTGCAGTTTAAGGATGCCCTCCTAACGGAGCTGGTCAGATTTTCTGCATATTCAGACTTTGTTCCTGATTCATTGCTGTGGACAGATTGCATAAATTTAATCAAATTAATGTATTATTTAATAATCCACAAATGACATCGTCCATATTTTCTGAGTGAGAAAATATGTTTCTTCTGCTCTATTTCTTCCCCTGAAACTTAAATCTTTCAAATCGTTAAACAGATTTTAAAACAAAACTTTCAAGATTTCATTTATGAAAAGGACGAAAAGTGACCAGACCAGCCTGGTTCTATGTGAAAATGACATGGACACCAGCCGGCCCCATCCCATGTCCGATTGGTTCTTATGTAGAACCTGCTTGACCGCATGAAGTAGGCTAAAAGATCTCAAGAAGCTACACATCATGTTTGAAATCATATCGGAATAAATGCAATTATATTTATCAGGTTGGAAACAAACCCCTTTAGAAGTTTGTTTTCAGATTTTACACTAGAGTACACAAGTACAAAACACAAGTCCACCTCTGACAGGTTTTAAGGTGGTCTAGTCAAAGTCTTGACTTTGAGATGCCATTATATGACAGGCCTTCCTAAGTGACTGTATTGATTGTACAAAGAGAGGGTTAAAAATTCTCTGCAGTAAAATCCTTATTTCCAGTTACTGGTTGTTTACATTTTCACATGGGGTCAGTTTGGTTTGGGTATCATTTTTCGTTGTTGTCGCCTTTTGCATTCATTTTTATATTGTTGTGTTTTGTTGCGTGTTTGATCAACTGAAACAAAAGCCAAAAACAGAAGGAATCTGTAAAAGGTCAAATCCTTAATGCCACAGACTGTTTATTTTTTGAAGTATTGCGAAAATTCATTTGCACTGAATACTTTAATCCAGTCCAGGTCTTTCTTAACATTCAGTTACCCTGAGAATTTAGACTAACAAATCTTAAACGGACAAAACCACTTTTGTCAATTTAAGAACTGTTGTTCTTATCTTCCGTGGATTCATTTGTAATTTCTCTTTTACAAACTTTGCGTTCTGTATTACTCTGTCCTAAAAGCCATGTAACAGACTGAAAGTGCTTTGTTTTGAAAACAGCGAGTCTGAATGTGAGAAAACGAATCACATATTTTATGCTGCCATGTTGTGTACAAACCAGGTCCAGTCAAATGAAAGATACAAAATTCAAACTGTGCTACTGTGTCAGAATGGGGTATGTTACTCCGGCCATTGTCTCACTGTCTTTTTTTTCTTTTTTAACTTCTTTCCCCAATGTTATTATATTATCAACCAGTTAATCCTGAGATCCTTAAGAGATCCAACTGTGTTTTCTGCCAGTTAATTAGAGAAGTAGGTTCGGCTGCTGTCAGTTGAGTCGCTCCATGTATTTTGTATTAAAACCTGAGGGAATCTTCATTGGCGCAGACAGAGAACCTGCATAAAGTCTCATGAGATTAGGTAATGTTAATGTTAGGTCATTGGTGCAGTTTGTGATTTTACAACTCGTCCTCTTTCATTTCTGTTGCTCACAGCATCAACAACTAAGGCAAAATTAGAACTACATTTTCTCACCCAGCAGTTAGCCATTGCTTGTGCGTCAGCGCCCAAAACATCTCCTAGCCTTTAAGAGTAATGGCTAGCTCACCTCTAAGCAAGTATAACATGGATGTTGGGGTGATGTCACATTGTTTTATGTTGTAATTTTGAAAGCCAATTGGATTTGCCAAGTTTAAAAAAAAAGTTTTACACAGCCTAGTGACCAACCCTGCTGCTTTAGCCAATGCAAGTTGAAAATGGTGTGTTTGTCAGCATTTTCTACATTTAATGAGATTCAAACAATCAGCGGTTAAAAAAAGCATTTTGTTACCAAAGCTTTTTGTATGATATGATGTTGGATTTTGAAGTTGGGGCTTGTTGGAAAACTTTGACTCCCCACACTCATGACTTGAAGAAACATTCCAGTTGATATTCTACAACCTGGAACCTGG
Source organism: Gambusia affinis (assembly GCF_019740435.1). Lineage (NCBI taxonomy): Eukaryota > Metazoa > Chordata > Actinopteri > Cyprinodontiformes > Poeciliidae > Gambusia > Gambusia affinis. The sequence goes on from NC_057881.1 coordinate 22,096,732, forward strand.
AAATTCAAAATCTGCCAACTTATTGGACGGGTTTGACATCCCAAAGGTAATAGAACCACGAGTAAAAATACCACAATCTCAGTAATAACCCAAATCTAAAGCAACAATGTGTAGAAAGATTTAACTGCTGTTATTAAGACAGTCTGCCAACAAGCTCAAAATTTGCCAACTGTAGTTTTAAAATGCCATCGTCTTACCAAAGTGTGTTTTTCTTTGCAATTTGAAATACTTCCTAAGAGTTTTTTGTTGTTTGGTTTGTAAATGAATTAAGTTCAGCGTAGAAAACCATTTTCCCAGTTGGCTGGCCAACAATGCTTAGCAACAGGTCAGTACTGCATTACTACTGTATGTTCCACTTTTTGTGGCATTTCATGGACAATAAACAGCAGAAATAACAATAAGAAAAATGTGGTTGATTTCAACATCGTTTTTTTACTGGACAAAATCTTCCAGTAAAGAGATTATGTAGCTGTTTCTCTAACTAGCTAGCAACATATTGGCTACTTTCTGTCTTACAGTTCTGTCTTTGTGCTCTGAAGTTGGATTTTTTTTTTCTTTTTCTTTTTGAGGTACAAGGCAGAAATACAATCAGAATTAAAACTGAAAAAAGCTTGACTAGCAGCTTTAACTTTACAACATAGCTGTGTGTATACAAAATGCAGTGAAGATTGCTGATGCTAAGCTATTCATTAGCACATCTGTTCCTTATGTGTTTAAACTCTCAAATAAAGAGACAAACATTATTCATCACCTTACAGCTAGTAGTAGTTTTCAATACAACAATTAGCACATCCCTTGTTGTATTACTAGCTAGAAGCTAGTTAGAAAACTAGCTTTTCTAATGAGAAAAACTAGTTTTCTAGCAGAAGCTAGCTTCTAGCCTTAGGAGCTAGGAGTAAGAAAACAAGGGAATACTTCTAACTTGGGAAACATATCTAATCAAGCTAACGTCTTAGCTAGAAAATTAGCATCTGCTTTGTAGCTCTGTTAGCATAATTACATTTTAGTAACCTGCTGTAAAGATTGATGACTTTGTCCTTTTTTGATGTTGACACACATTACATCTTAACAGATGTTGTAGAAGATGACTTTATTCGTAGCATAAATTTCACAGGAATAAAAAAAGAAATTATTGAAAAGCAAAGTGGCTAGAATCATAATTATATAAACAGTAGTATGAAAAGAAGAACTCTTGTGGATTAAAAAGCGTATTAATAAAAAAATAATATGGCCTGTTGGTAGATTGGACCTACCACTCTCCAGCTTTATAGTGACATGTTAATGATTATAAGGGCAGAAATGAGTACGACTCCTGTAATACTGCTTGTCAATGATAAATAACATCATATTGGTCATGTTAGGCTACAGAGATTCAGCTTCCATGTTTTAAAAATACAATTATTTATGAGAAATGATTACCAAAGCTTGAGTTGTTAAAAAATGTAACTATTTTTGTATTAATGTCGACCTTCAATATGTTCAGCAAAAACTACACGTTTTCCTCTGTCAGTGGCATCATTTGATATCCTCCTCCATGGCTCCATGTTGCAGCATATTGATCTGGTCAGGCTGTGCTCATTGTCGGCTAAATGAAAAATAATTTCCTTCTTAGGGAGGAACTGGAGAGCACTGGTTTTAAGTTTCTTCACTGTTTTAGGTTTCTTCTCTGTTTGTGTTTTGGAGGAGGAGCACAGGCTGTCAGCCCTTCAGCGAGACCTGATTCTGTCCTGTTTCGCAGCAGAAACTTCTCTTTGTTTCCACACGGACCGGCAAAACGCTGCTCTGAATATTTTTAGGAGGTAGAAGAAGAGAAGAGGAAAAATAGATCCTCCTTGAGTGACTCTGTGGCAGGAGTTGAAGTGTACATTTCGTTTACAACTATTTTATTACCTGCTTTTCGTGCTATCTTTTAATGCCAAAGTAAAGCGGTGGACAGCTGTTATTTAAAGTCTGTCGTCTGGTTCAGATCAAGTTGAGCTCAGAGTGGAACTGCTTTTGACCGTTTCAATGCATCACTTTTTTTTTCCTGTTTTCTCTTTAAACCTAGAAACCATTGGCTTTTCTCCTTTTTCTTTTTGTATGTACCAAAAATACCAGTACCAACTGTTTGTTTTTATTGATCCTCCTACTGTTGCTTCATTTTTCTATAAAACTCTTGGTCCAGTTCGACGGCTCACAGACACTCTGGGCTGTTTACACAGTCTTATCAAATGTACTGTGGCATTACCACCCAATAAAGAAGACACTGCTGAACCTTGACTTTTATTTTTCCCCCTCAACATGACGGAGATGCTTTTATTGTTTGTTTGTTTGTTTTCTACCAGACATGCACAGTTACTCTGGGAACCATCAGCTGTCGGCGGTGGAAGGAGCCACCAGCTGTGGTCCTTCTTTGGGCATCTGAAGCAGAAGCACAGAAATTAAAACCAACACAGCGGAGACGATAACAGGAAAATAGCAGCGGAGTCACCGGACATGAAAGGGGTTTGAAAGGACGTTTTCCAAATAGAGGGACAATTTTTTAAATATATTGAATTCTTTTCAAAACTTTCAGGGCTGCAATTACCAAGATGCATTGGCTCTCTATGCGAGCACACGTTAACTTCTCAGTCTGAGTTGGTTGTTGACTCCATTATTCTGTCAGTTATTTAATGTAAAAAAAATACAAAAAAACTCAGTCAAAAACTGTCTATGACTGACATAAAAGTGGAGAAACTAAATTACAAGCTGAGAGGGTAAAATTTATTTAAAAAAAAAATAGTTTCTACTCTATCTGCTCTTCAGTTTCATGTTTGTGATAAAAAAAAACGTCAGGTTTGCTTTTTCTGTCTCATTACTAATTTGTAGAGCTGAAACGATTAAGCCAACTAATCTGATTAATTGCTAAAATTCGATTATTGAATTAATTGTCAACTAATACAATCGATTAATCGTTTGTGACAAAGTGTTTTTTTGCCTTATTTAAAACAGAAATTGAGTTATTTATTGGTATTATTTAATTTATTTCTAGTGTTGCTTAAAAAAGTTGAGTGGTTAATTGAAAAATCAGTAGAAGGTCAAAAGACATTATTTGATTAATTGATTAATCGATTAAAGAATGAATTGTCAAAAAACACATTAGCTACAGTTCTATTGTTTTTTCTTCTTTTTTTTGCTCCCTGATTCTTAAAAGGATGCTTTGTTTTTTGGAGACTGTTTTTTGGGGGGTTTTTATCGGTTTTCTCTCAGGCTGTCAGCCGTCTCCTGCTGGCAGCTTTTATTTATTGAAGTCATAAAATCACTATTTCTTACAGTGGAGGCGAGTAGGAGACAGAAATTACTTTAAATCTCCGTCTGTCAGAGCAGCAGGTACGAACTGGAGCTGCACACGGTCGGTATAAACGGTCTCCTGACGTTTGGCTCTTTCTTTCTCAATCAGTTACAAAATGACCTGGACCCCTTTGTGAGGGGACAGGTGGTTGGGATGTTTACTTTGACTTTGCTTGCTTCAAATATTTAAGACTCAGCCTGGGTCCGTGTGGTTGAATCATTTAGAAAGGTTTGCTCTGATGTTCATCCTGCCAGGAGAAAATGAACATCGTCCAAGACGGAACCCCATCCTGAGCAATCCTGGAAGAACTCAAAATGTTCTTATTTGCCATTTTAATAAGTACAATTCATTATTCTCCTTCCACTTCAACCACTTTGTGTTGGTCTGTCATAAAATCCTAATCGAATTTATTGACTTTTGTATGAAGTAAGGGTGCACTGATCGCAGTTTTCTGGGAAACTGCTGATTACCAATCTTAAAAAAAAAAAAAAAAAAAACTTGACCTGCTGGTACCACTTTTTGTCTGAAATGTTGCTAAATATATAAAGAAAGCCGCTGAGTGGTTATTGTTAACAGCTCATGTCCAGACATGAGCTGGTGGGCCGGTCTGTCAGTCAAACCTCTCTCACTGGAGAGAAGAAGACAGTGGCTGATTTTTAGACCTTTGCTGAGGTAGAAAAGATCGGCTTCACATGTGAGTATCTGATCTCCCAAAGTTAGGTAAATTGGCCCCGATAAATTGTCTGGCTGATAAATCGATGCGCTCCTCGTATGAAGACCTTCATGGGACAGGACCGACAAGAAAATGTGTTTAATAAACTGGATGCTCTGAAAACGTCTTCAGACGACTCGGACCACGAAGCCCCGTGTTCATGTAGCTTAATAAAATAAAAACTTTTTATCTGCTGCATCTGTGGTGCAACTCTCCACATGAAACGCTGCGACTGCAGAGACTCTTTGTGAGACGATTTGCTGGCAGCAAATGAGAGGAATTCACTGGACCCCGTTCGGTGCCCTGGTGAACTCCTCGTCCTCCTCGTCCTCTGAACTGTTGAGACGTTTCTGACTCAACGCGGAGGTCTCACTCTGGTCGGAAAGTCGTGCAATAATCCTGCCGCTGTTTTTTTTTTTATGACTTATAAAAATCCAGGAGACAGAATCTATTCATTATTGATGACGTTCGCTTTAAAAGAAGCATGAAGCTTGTGCCGATTTCAGAAGCTCATAATGGAGAAGTATCTCCTGACAGTTTGAGAGCATCCTTGTGTATAATACATTGTTAAATCAAAGCCCCATTCACACAGGAATGTGTTTATTATAGTCTTTATTACATTTTCCAATAGAAAAAAAAAAAACGCACACAACTGTTCCTCAGGCTGTGGATTTATGATGCAAAGTGCAAATTCATTTCAGTTTAATGTTCGTTCCAACACCTCCTCATCCCGGCTTAAAACGTTTCATGTTGTACAGAACCGTTTCTGGAGGGGAATGTGTTCAAGCTATTTTCTTTTTGGTCCTGCATTTAATCCAGAGATTCAGTCTGCAAGTCAAACATGTTGTTTTTTACAGCCGCTTGCAAAGCAAAACATTTACAAGTCAGTGTGGTTGTCTGATTTTATGTCATTTATGTACTAATATAGATAAAACCTCACCTATAAAATGGTTCAAAACATAAATAAAGAAAAGTTTCCATAATAGAAAAGCTATATTATTATTATTATTATTATTATTATTATTATTATTATTATTATTATTATTATTATTATTATTATTATTATTATTATTATTATCGAGGGAGGAAAGAATCAAAGATTTAGACAAATGAGTTTTCTGGTATCAACCAGGAAAGAGCTCCCCTGGTGGGCAGGACAGTTACTGCAAGACAAGAGGTCAAGTTTTGTTTTGTTTTTTTTAAATGGGGTTGTCAGCAGATCAGCAGTAGTCAGTATGTCACTCTATCACCACAATAACTTTGATAAAATCCAATTAATTTTCTGTCTTTTCTATGTGAATGCCAATGTTTTCCACTGATGTCACTGTTGGACTAAATCATTTTGTTGTGGTCTGTTGTCTCACGGCAAGCAAGTCTGAATTATGTCTGGTGTCCCAAGTTGAGTTTGCGTGATCCACCTGATCAGGTGTGGGTTTAAATAAACAAATAAATAAATTTTATAAACGGATCTGTAAGTCATTGCTGTTCAAATTCAAGTAAATCTTTAAGAGAATAATTTATACTTATTTTTGGTTAACTTTAACATTTTCTATGTATCCCATCTGAATTGGACAAAGGATCAAAGAAAGTCGTAGCTGATAATATCATGTCTTCTTGTCTAAAAACGAGTTACCAGGCAGAATCTGTTGAGAGATCTTTGCTTCCTTTCTGTAAAAATGTCTGCATCATAACAGGTTGTCTAGTCCACCGCTCTGTTTTATTTTCAAATAGTAAAATGAGTAAAAATTGTACAAAATAAAAACCTATTGGTGAGCATTCCCAAAATTAGCTGTTTATATTACACGTTAGCATGTTGTTAAAGGGTATTGCATTCTTAAAATATTTATGCTGCTGCTTTTTTAAAATAAAGGAGGATACCTCTACTTTTATTTATCACTATCCCATAATTTCTAGTGCTCTACTTGTCATCTGCTGGACCGCGACATAAAAACTGTAATGAGAACCGTCTGGACTTTGTTCATCCAAGTGCAGCCCAGACTTTTGGTCACAAGATGGTGGCTGTGTATTAGCAGGGACAATGTTACTCCGAGTCAACAGGTGGCGCCAAACAAACAGCAGTTACAGCAAAAAAAAAAAAAAGAAAAAAAAAAAAGGGTCAGATCAAAACATCAATCAACTTTGTTACATTTTTGCCCCGAAGAAGCCGTGTTGAAAACGTAACACGTTTGAGCAGAACGGGGTAAAAACAGTAGCTGGGGCGTGCTGTGGTGGCGCAGGGGGTTAGCATGTCCCACATTTGGAGGCCTTAGTCCTCGACGCGGACGTTGCGGGTTCAATTCCCGGTCCCGACGACCCTTGCCGCATGTCCTCTCCTCACCCTCCTTCCTGTCTGCCTACTGTCACAAAAATATGAGCCACTAGTGCCGCAAAAACTCTTTGAAGAAAAAAGATATGTCCAATATTAATCCTTTAAACTCTTTTCTTCATGTTTGAGATCTGATTATGCTAGATTAAAAAGTAGCAGGTGGGTTTATACTAATGTCTTTAAAAAATGTTTGTGCTCTTAGTGCAAACAGTCTAAACTTTTATTCTATTAAGTTTGATCTTCCGTCAGCCATACTCTAATTTGTTTAGACGTCAAACTTTAAAGCCATTCTGGAAGATGCTAACAGCTCCTCTTATATTTAGCTAAGTGCCACCATGCTATGAAATATTTTGTTGTGAATTTTGTTCTAGTAGAGGAAACTAGTTAGTCGTTAGGTCAGAGCTCAGTGCAGTTTTCTCCACACGGAAAACAATATCGTACCAAGAAGGTTTGACATGCCATAGAGAGGCAACGTGGCTAATCAATGTTAGCATAAATATTCTCAGGGTTTAGTGAAACATGAAATAGGCACAAGTTGATTAAGAGGAAATGTGCTGTTTCCTACTTTCTAGATGTAAATTGCGTTTCTTTATTTTAAGTGCGCATGAATTATTCCAACCTCGCCTCTAACAATTGGTTTAGTCAAAGACCAAAATGAAAATGTGAAGTCGAAACCAGATATTTACATGACATCAAATCAAACCAAAAATATTTCTATTTTCTCTTTGCCAGAATTACGAGAGGATTGTTTTAGACAATCATTTTCTGTAAAGCTGCCTCTGCATACTTCATATTTGGTGTAATTTGTTTCTTGAAAGCTTCCCTCCTTTTCCCTCCAAATGTTCTCAATACGGCCAAACATGCAGAAAATTTAAGACGAAATTGGAACGTGTCTCCAAATACGAAGGTTTATGTCAATTTTATTGCATTTGTAGACTTTTTTCTTTTTTTTGGCTTCTTCCATGTCAACTGAATCTTTCCTTTTGCCTTTGTTGTTCGTACACATTTTGCAGCAAAACACATAAATCTCTAGTACACAACCATCCATAAGTGTGTATCCAGGTAACTCAAATGGGTTACAATCAGATGACATCATCATCTAAAGTTTTCTAAAACTGTTCAAAGGATGTTAGTGGAGATTTCAGTAATTCTAACTCAGAGGTTCCCAAACTTTTCCTTAACAGGGCCCCAAACAGCGTTAGCTTCTAGATGGTGAACCTCTATAAGCTAACGCTACAGGAAATGCTACAAAATATTTAAAGAAGCATCAACTTTTAGAATGTTTTTTCTCACATTTATTCTTCATAACAGAGTGTTTCTATTGTCTTGGTTTTATCAGAATCTTGTCCATTTTGCTTTGCTAGCAAAGCCTTGCTAGCTTAAGCTTTGCTAGCTATGCTAGCTTTAAGAAATTTGTCAAGCTTAAAGCTAGCATAGCGTTTGACAAATTTGACTGCAAGTAAATCAGAAAGACACACGTGGAAAATAAAATTTCAATAAAATATTTAGATTTATATTTTATAACAAAAAGATATTTTAGGATTAAAAGAAATTATAAAAAAGTTTATTTAAAAAGAATTATTCAAATTTATTTTATTCTTTTTTTTCAGTTTTGGTTTTCTGAAGATCCCCAGGCGCCACCTGGTGGCCCCCCACTGCCAACTGACTTAGAACTGGAAATGTTTGTCTGAGAAATAGATGTATGTACATATCTGGTTTCTGCTGTATGTATCTTCACATAATGCACGACTGACAAATGAGCAAACATCTTCATTCCAGAATAAAAAACCCTGTGGGTTTCCGTCCAGGTTCTGAAGAACAGAATGTGATGCTGTGGTGTTAGATTTCCTTTTCACAAGCTTCCCGGCCATCAGTCTTATGTTGCTAAAGGTGTTTCATCTAGAATATTGTGCTGTTTCTGAAATGTTGAAGAAAGATTTGTGCAAAGAAAAGAAAAGATTTCTGCTGCTCCTTTGTAAACCTGGCGACCCGCAGATATAATCTGATGCACAGGGACGTCCTGCAGTCAAAGCAGGGAAATCTCCCCCTTGTTGTCTTTGAATTCTCGTGACGGGTGTCACAGCTTCCCCAGAAAGTCACTCAACCTAAGGGTTCATGGACGCTCTAATCTCGGCCGCCCTCTGAGCAGCCATGGACTTCCTCCTCTGCGCCGCCGCCGCAGTGGCCTCCGCCACGCCGCGGTAGCTGTCCGTCTCCTGCGAGTCCTCGCTGTTCTGCGACTTGGTGCTGTCCTGCGAGTCGGGCTTCTGCCTCAGCGCCCGGTTCTGCTCCTCCTTCAGCTCCACGTAGGAGCGGGAGAAGGTGTGAAAGATGGAGGTGACGGGGAAGGCCATGAGCAGGATGCCGCTCAGGATGCTGCTGAGCGCCACCACCTGCCCCGGGATGCTCCTGGGGACCATGTCTCCGTAGCCGACAGTGGTCATGGAGATGACGGCCCACCAGTAGCTGCCGGGGATGCTGGTGAACTCCTGCTTGGCGCCCAACTCGCTCTCGGCGAGGAACACCAGCGGCGCGAAGAGGGCCATGGCCACGCAGAGGAAGAGCAGCAGCAGGCCGAACTCGCGCGTGCACCTCTTCACCGTCAGGCCCAGCGTCTGCAGGCCCAGCGAGTGGCGGGCCAGCCTCATCACGTAGAAGATCCGCAGGGCCCGCAGGACCCGGAGGACCAAGCCCACCTTCTCCAGGTAGTTGTTCCCTGAGCCCGCGGGCTTGCCCCCCACAGACAGAGAGTCCACGATCAGGGTGATGTAGTAGGGGAGGATGGCCACCACGTCGATGACGTTGAGCGGCGTGCGCAGGAACGTGCACTTGCTCTGAGTCTGAATGAAGCGCAGCAGGAACTCCAGGGAGAACCAGGCGACGCAGACCGTTTCCAGAACGAAGATGTTGTAGCACCTCTGGGAGCACTCACCCTGCAGACGGAGAGAGCAAAGGAAGACCAAGGTTAGGGTTCGACGTACGGACATACATCGCTTTGCTAAAGTAGGCGCTAAACAGAAGGAAATAAGCTGGTCCAAGAACAGATTAATGGTAAATGGGCACTTTATCAAATCCAGAGGACTCCAAAGCACTTCACTCATTCATGCACACAGGCACATGCAGATGGTTGTTAGCTACCATAAATAACACATTTCCTAAAGCAGACATTATTCAAAAAATGAGAAGTTGTATTTTTCAAAAGAAAAGAGTTTTGTTCATTGTTTTAGCTGAAATGAAGGGAAAATGTCTCTTTGGACTGTAACAGTTCAACACCCTTGACATAACTTGATATAATGTTTTACTATATTATTTGCTTCTAAACTCACCAACAAGTGGTACAACAATAAATTCTTTCCTTTGTCTTCTGCAAAGGACAAATTTGGAGAATGCAACATATTTCATACCAGCAGCCAGATTTAAACACCTCCACAGTTTTATGCTGGTGTTCATGATGCTGTTTGTTCACTAATGTGCTCTAACAACCTGTGAGGCCTTCACAGTACAGATGGATTTGTTCTTTACTTATTAAGAAAGTGACTTCTAAAAACAAGCTGCTAAACTGGAACATGCCACATTTTTTTTATTTTCCTTTAGAAAAGCCTGACCATGTATATTCCTTTGCCCTCTATCAATCAATCAATCAAATTTTATTTGTATAGTACATTTCAGCAGCAACACATATCACATAATCCACATCAGATACACTTCCCAGTTGCAACGTGACAAATGGGGGATAAAGGAACCACAAGGCGTTTCCAAGCTTTTGATCCGATTCTTGAATTCACTTCTAGACAAAGAAGATTAGACGTCGCAACAGAGACGGGGAGCCGGTTCCCTCGCACAACAAAACGCGACGCAGACGGTGCTGAAAGATTCATGAAATGTAAAGCAAAAGGCTTTGATTGCCGAGTCTTGAAACCCGGCCTGACTCACACATCAAAAGCCGGGTGATCAAGAGGTGAGAGCTGGGAAAGGTGTAAGATGTGCAGATGTTGGAAGTTAAGTGTCAAATGAGGCCAAGCAGCCCTTTCTTTTCCTTCTCTCCCCCCATTTATCGCTCTCTGCTCTTTGCGGCGACTGACACGACGTTCATAAATATTTGAGTTTATGATCATAAGGGATTTATTGTGCATTACGTAAAACTCACACTGCAGATTTCTTTTTGTCTCAATTATTAATCATATTAAAGGCTAAAGTAAATTTTTTTCCCGTTAATATTAATGGACAGGACTAAGATTTGTGGAACCCGATGAGCCAATGAAACTTCCTGAGATTTTGAAACGTTAATTTTGCAAATAGATGGAGTTGTGACTCATACAGCTGCTTCTACAACAGTTTTATGCTAATTTGTTTAATCCAAGAAGATTTCAAAACATTTGTACAAGGTCAGTGGGGCACCAGCCTGAAATTTGGACCAATGTTGATTTCTGATATTAATATTGCTGCTGTGGCCGAAAACCAATGGTGACTATTTTTCTTGATACCTTAGGGGGAAAAAACGACCAGAAACAGACGGAAACAAGATGGAAACACAGTTCAGTTATTGATTTCTGTCCACTTTTATCTTTCAGGCCGATACCAATATATTAAAAGAATGACTAATATCGGCCGATAGCGATATATTGTGCATCCATAGAGCCTATGATGTGGTTTTAGAGCTATGCTGAGAAAAATAAAACATAGAAAAAATTAGAAGAATAAAGTCTACTACTTTATTCTCTAAATATTCTGACTTTATTCACATATTAGTTTGAGTTTATTCTCATAATTTTGTTTTCTGTGGCATCTATGAAGCAACAGATGCTTCCAGGGACTTACTTTTTTTTTGGGGTGGACAAAAACCCAACAAAAAACGTTAGCCACTGACAAACTCAAGATGGTCGTCCAGTAAAGTGTATTTTTGCACAAAATTGGCAAATGTTTATCACAGCTGACTCTTTCTAGTGTCAAATCATACATAATTGGAACCACATAAATCATATTCACTAATAAGTCTTTGATTCCTCTAGATGGCGACTGTGGTTGTCATGGACAATTTATTTTTTCAGCTAGATGAACCGGTGGTGTTTGCCGTAGAAATCACATAGATTCTCTTCATCTTGTGCTTCCCTTCTTGGTGGACTTTTTTTTTATTTTTATTTTTTATAAATGGCCGCCATTGCTGTAACGGAGACTCTATGTTTGCAGTAAAATCGGCTGTGTTTGCTGCTGGTGCTGGGCACAGAATAGTTGGTGTGGCTAAAAGGAAGGAGGTCAACTCAAGTTAAAAAAGAGAAAGAAACAAAAATACTAACCTTCCGAAAAATGAGTACTTTAAACAAAACCAGTGGCACCTACTCCCATTTATGTTCTATCACTGAAATATTTAATTATCTGCTGCACTATACTGGTTTAAACAAACACATCAACGCAGTTGGTTTGAACACACAGCGCACCGACATCAATTCTTGCACATAAACCGTTTTCTCATGCACTTGCTCAGTCAGCCTCCTGCGGTTTTCAGAAGCACACACTCAGCTCAGCATATGGCATGTGTTCCTTTTTCTTTTTTTGCCCCCAGAGACCTGAAGCCTGCAAAACCCATTAAGGAGCATGTAAATGACTGATGGGCAGAGCCAGAGCTGCAGTTTTCTCCTGCAGTCACGGCGGCGGCAATAAACCACTTTAAGTGACAGTTCACACCCAAAGTAAGACGAGGCAGTAATTGAGTTGAATTTGGAGAAACGAGGGAGTAGCAGCTCTAATAAAACGCGGCACAGGCTAATTTATCAAACGGCGGATATTCAGCCTCAACCGAAAACGTCCAGGTTTCAATATTTGGATGGATATTCGTTGGAATCGTCCGACTGGAGGAGGTAATTTCACGCCCTCACTTCAGGGAGCGCTTGTAGTCTTAGGAAGGCTGCCTAATGTTGCTTCTGACACAAGATGGACGAAAACACAATAAAATGTGGCACTTTTCATTCGGCCTGGATACATTAGCATCACAGTTTCACTTTTCTTTGAGAACTTAATGGCCTTTCAAGCCAAAACTGTCGACGGCAGGCGCAGAAATAACATATTTAATTGAGATCTGCATCGCATTAAGTTTTGGAAATTGAATCGCGGCTGTCACGCAGAACAGCGGCAGTAAACGCCTTCTGCTTTTCCTGTCGACATTGTTCAGGTGTCAAACGAAGCAGCCCTGATTATATGGAGCATCCGTCTTTGTGTTTTCTACACCCGTCAACAGTCTGAATCCTGTCCCAGCCCTGGACAGGCCGTCAGTCCATCACAATGCTAACACAAACCCCTCACTGGTCAGGGCAATCAGGAGGAAGCAACCAGGCCAACAGGCAACAAGAATCCCTGGACGAAAGTCACTAATGTAGCGATCAAGCAGAGAGACTTTGGCAGAGATCTGAACCCTTGACCCTCAGCAGACTTCACAGAGAAAGATGCAATGCCAAGAAGTCAGTACCTGGTGAAAACGAAGAAATGTTAGAAACATGAAAGGCCTTGCACCGTGTTAGCCACGTGGTTCTGTGGGTGGCAGAAAAATTTCAAAAGAAATCCTTCAACTGTACAATTACATAAAAATACTTATTTTCTCTCACTGGCTGACAAATTTGATCTTCTAAGTGCCAGGAAGATGAAAGAGAGAAAGATAAGATGATGTTTTTTATTTTTTTATTTTCCCTTTAGAGTTTATTTGTTTCCAGATCCTCTCCATTTAAAAAAATAACCAAAAATAAAACGTATCTCTAAACGCCATTAATTCAACGATTGACAGTCGTTCAGCCGTCACCAATTTCAATCAATTGTGCACAACCTGCTGTCTCTACAGATCCAGTCACATCACATGCAGCTCCAGCCAGTAGTATCAGAATTAGCACCGGCTACTTAGCTCTGATGCTAATTCTGGCACTACAGGAGTGTGGTCAATGACATTCCTGTCCTAACAATATTTACTTTTGTTTCATCGCTGTGGAAATCGGATTAAATGTGACATGGCAGGTATGTGTCTGATTTGAGTGGCACAGATCTGATATTTTCTTTAGGTGAAAATATCAGAATCAGGTCGTTCAGTCGGCCGTGAAAAACTTGGATTTGGCCCACATTTTATGAAATTTTTCATACAAAAAAAATGTCATTCAAACAAACAAACAAACAAACAAACAAAAAAACAACCAAAACATTTTTGCAATCCCAATGAAATATAGCAACTTTTTTTTGTTTTTTCTTTTTGTAATGTGGTAAATAGAGGAAAAGCCTCGGCTTTCTATCTTTCTACCTTGTGAAGACTTTCACAAGTCGCTGTATGCCGTCAGCGTTTGCCTCCCTTCGCTGCACAGCGCACACAAAAGAACCAGCGACTTCTGCAGATGGATGTTCCTGAATAAATGCACACTGTTGAGTCATAAACACGGGTTGCACAGAGGAGTCAAGGTGCAGGCTTTTAAACGTCTGAGCTGGTGATGAAACGTCCCCACTGTGGCTGTGAAGGTTGCACGAAGGCTGAAAAACAACTTTAGCAATACATGGAAATCCTTCTCTCCAGATGTAGACCCTACATTACAGCTAAAAGATGTGCAAACCCTGAACTTGGAAAACAGATTTGACGGGAATTCAAGCGACAAACTCTCACGTGAAAAGTCAACAGACAAAGTTGCCTCTGAGGCCTGAGAGACTATATTTGGATGCTTGACTGTAAATCAGAAAGGTCCTGCACTGTGCACAGTGACACCACATCACAGGAGGCAGATTTACCACCAACTATCTACTGGCCAAAATCCACACTTAAGTTAAAATGACCAGTCCTGTGCAGCTGCAGGCTCGGCTCTCTTGTGTACAAATGTGGGGAAGCTCTGATACTACGAGGTTAAAAGCAAACAATCTGCTTTATTCGGAGGGAACGTTCTGCCAAATTGGATCAGAAATTTCAAAACAAAAGCTCAGTTCGTGTTCCCGCTACTGAGAAACATTTGGACACGTTACAAGATCCAAAAACTCAAGCAATATAAATACAGTCTCTCTCTCCAAAAAAAGTTAAACACCCAGAAGGACGCGTGTAATTTGGATATTATTTGGTGAAAAACATGCAGGAATTCAGACATGACCAAGCAATCAGAATCAATCTTCTTCCTCAGAAAACAGAAACAATCAGCATGAGACGAGTCGACAGGTTCCTCTCTTCATCTCACCACACAGGTTCACTATCGACTTTAGGTCTGGTGGTTGAATGTTTGAATGTTTGTTTGCTGAATCATTTCCGTGTTGAAATATACAATCAGACTAAAAGAGCCACTTTTGAATGTTGCTTCCTGAGCCCTCTGCAGCACAGATCCACCTCCATCCATGACAGAGTCCTTCTTCATTTGTTCATCCTTTGTGTCACACCAAATCACAGAAATCTCAGTCCCACATAAAACACAAAGGGGCTGATCTGCTGTTCCCTGACCGAAGTTAAACTGAAGGTCGAGCAAAATTATGCAAAGAAAGACTTTTGCCCTAGTTAAAGTCCGAATCCAAATCACGTTGAGATGTTGTTGCGTGACCTTAGTCAAAACGATTCTTGCTCGAAAAGCTTTCAGGGTGGCTGATTAAAAGTGACGGATTTAAATAAATTTGATGATGAGAGACATATGAGTGTGACAAACATGGAAATACATAAGAAGTCACAACATATCAGGTTTTATTAGTGGGACGTAAATATCACAAAGAAGTGCTCAGATTGCAATAAATACCCGATTATTATGTAAATGATATGCTGTATGAGTTCTATGACTACAATAAACCCAAAGAAGACCGACAGTAACACTGTTAGTCGAACTGTTTGCTGAGGGATTTTTTAATCGTATTTTTATCATTTATTGTGTACATTCTTATGATAAGAGTTTTGATTTATTCGTCACAAAAAATTCCAATAAAATACGGTTACCATGGGTACCAGTGGTACCAGTCTGCCTTCGACAAACATTCCAGTTATTTGTGTCTGTGGGGCTAGAATTGCTGTTCCACAGTCACAGTCATAAACTTACCTAAAAATATTTGTTATCGTCGCATTTATCGTTATCACAACAGTGTTGTCAAATATTGTGATACAACTTGAAGTCCATATCCCTCATCCCTACTGTTTTCCTATTAATTTCAAGTCATGCTGTTAATGAGAAACATCCATCAACGACCTCACAAAATATGCCAGAAAATATCCCCTTTCTGGAATATTTTCCAAGTGTAGGCAAACATTTGCACCTTTTCCATCCACTGCCTGCAAATGTCGACTAGTGGGCCATTTAAATAACATTCCAGTAGCTCCATGTGGCGTTTAAAGCTAAATAATTCAAATTTTAGATCCACCCTCTAACCACATGCTGCCACTTCAGATCCAAAATAATACGAGTCTGGCGCCGAAACAAGTCCAAGTTCTGAACAAATTCCCCGGTCTTCACACTCCGAGCCGTATGCTTCACACTTCCTCCGTTACCGGCCGTCCTCCAGGGAATCTGTCTGTTTGTAACACAAACGCAACTCGTAGCGTCTCCGCTTTTCCTCCACTCTGACCGCAGTATTTGTTTCTTTGTTTGTTTTCTGGCTGAGTGCTTCTCTCCTCTCCGCTCCCTCCTGCTGCCTCTAGTACGCACAAGTACCACAGAGGATCAAATTAAAAACGTGCAATTATCCATCTGAGTGATGGAGGGACTCTGACCCCGTCACGATGGAAGACAAGCGTGGAAAACAAACAGTCCAGGAAGGGAAACGCCCCTTTCTCCGATTCAACGAGTGGCGAGCTGCTTTTAAAGGATCTTTATGTTTATTCACCCCATTGAGCCTCGCTGAGTGTGTGTGTGTGTGTGTGTGTGTGTGTGTGTGTGTGTGTATTTGCTCAGCCCATCGTATTGAGTTTTCACTTTCCACTGCTCTTCCAGGAAATGTCTTAATAATCTTTTTCACAAATCAAATCTCAGGCCAGAAGGATTTTATGACTGCGTCCAAAAAAACAAACAAACAAAAAACAACCAAAACATTTTTGGCTGCTTGTTTTTTCTCCTTCTATGACAAACAACCAAAGCTCAGAGCAACACTGGTAGGGAGGATAATTTGCTGGTTATTTTTCATTCAACCGATTAATAATTAGACAGCATTACATGGTTAATAAGGAGATTTTTTAAAATGACATTTGAACCAGGTGAAATGAAACCTACACCACTTGAAGAGCTCTGGGTAGAACAAGTTCAGAGAAGAAAACACTTTACATTTGTTTATCTCAAATGCAAAATGTTTACTTCTTTGTACAGTTTTAGCTTAATTGCTGCTCTGTGTTGTTCTTTCTGGCCTCTTTTTTGAAGTCTGTATAATCAAAATAATGATTAATCGGTTGCTTAATTAGTTGTCGATTATTTCAGTAATTGATTAATCACAATTAATCATTCAAGCCCTGCTTTCAACTTAACCCTTGAAAACGGCCAACTGGACCACCGTGCAGAACCCTGTTCTGAACCAGCTGGATGTTTATTGGGCATCAAAACCAAACATAGCATTCAGCATTCAGATTCCATGCACCACAAATCTGGAACAAACTTCCAGAAAACTGCAAAGCAGCTGAAACACTGAGTGTCTTTAAATCTAGACAACAACGCCGCCTGTTTAGAGCTTCTTCTGAAACGTAATCATCAGTCTGATGTCTTTGTGTTTTTATGATGTAAAGCATCTTGAAATGCCTTCTTGCTGAAAGTTGCTATACAAATAAACTTTGATCTGATTTTGATTTTGAATCAAAGAACTCAAACCCATACATCACAAATACGGTATATGAGGTTTCTTCTACGAAAACCTTCTCCAGAAACCATCTGGTCCAGCCATGTGGGGTCAGGAGGTTTGCGCCTCAGCAGTCTGTAAAATTGTATCAAAAATGTTTTTCATTTCTTGTTTTGTGAATCCCTTCCCCCACCCTGATTCAAATGTGTCACTAAATTAAGAAAATACTGTAATCTAACTGGTACTATTATGGTTTACAGCAAAAACCAAGAGAAGGACCTTCTAACTCCTGTTTTTCCTTTCCGATGTCTAACTCTTAAACCGGTTTTCATTCAGATTTCCCAGTTTAAAATCTGATCTCAAACTCATCACTGCTGCCGGCGCGTCAGGGAACAAACACTGCATATTCATTCCCTTCGTAAGCTGAGCTGTGGAGGCTCACGGACCATTTCCAGTCCGGGTGGGACGTGAACAACATGACACGAAGAGTGGAATATTTTCATTTGTCTATTTTTAGTTTTGACTGACAACCTGACCAACTGCACTTGCAGTGTGTTCTGGCGAGAGGCCCTGCCGTGCTGCACTTGGAAAATGTGTCACCGTGTAACAAGCATCAGCGCTCATTTAATCTGCTACATCTCCGCGACACAGAAGTCATCTGTATACTGTGACAGTCGGCTGTGAGGATACGGTTTTGTTTTTGTTTTTTTTGTTTTACCTCATCTCTATTCCTCCGCAACCTATAAACAACTTTCATGTCACAGAGTGCACAGTTTGAGATTATTGCTGGTAACCAGGCTGGCTGAAGAGCTGCAGGCAGAACCTGAGAAGCTGGATGATGTGAAAGCTCCTGCTCTCACTGCAGAAACACGACGTCTTACCAAGAGTTTTTGGTTTCTAGTTTCTAGTGCAAATATCTTGAATAGACTTGAAATCAGACAAAACTAACTTACAAGCAACTTTTCGGGACAACAAAGGAGCTTGTTTATGGCAATAATTTCTTTAAGGGGCAGTATTATGTGTTTTCCAGGTACAATCAAGTGACCGTTACCTTCAGTTGTTATATAAAAATCTATATGACATATATATATAAAATATGACTTAAAAGAAATTTGACTTTGTAATGTAACACTTTGAAATTGGGTCACTGTCTCTTTAAGAAGCTTCTGCTCATTCTGAAACTCCTGATAACTTCAGGAAGTCATCACAACATGGTTTCTTTGTTCTTGTGATGTTCTGCATACACTGTAGTCCCTATTATTTTATTTAATAATAAAAAATATAAATTAATTTAATTGGCGAATAAACAAAACAAGAACGTAAGAACGCAGAGGATGCTCATTGCTCTTTGATTGTTGTCACCTGTCATGGCGGCAGACAGTCATGATGCTCCTTCTGCTTGGTCACTTCTTGCTTGTTGCTCCTTGCTCAGTGTTCATAGTTGAGCGTTGTTTATCGTTAATGCATTGTCTTAATTGTTGTTTAATAATGCAGACAGTTGTGGTTTCTGACGTGGGCATTATGGGCAGCCGCCCAGGGCGTTATCTTTTTAGGGATGGCAGATTGTGGCACAGAGATGAAAACAAAGCAGAATGAAGAAGAGTTTGAATTGATAATGATGCTGGTTAAAGTTATCTCAGCTCTAAGTATTTAATATCTTCGTGTTTTTATGGGAATGTGGATTTTTCAAATCAATTTGAGAAGCAATTTTGATCATATTCCACATTTTATTGTGTGATGTAGCGCAAGGTGCTGGTCTTGGTCTTGGGTTAGGTGGTCTTGACTACAACACTGCTACCTGGCTGTCCTAATGCCTCTTCCTTGGTTGCATGTCCTCCCGCTCCCTTCATTCCCTTTCTGTTGGATTCCTTTCAAAATAAAGGCCATTAGTGGCAAAAAAATTAAGTTCATGTTATGTTAGGACAGGAGACGAGATGTTTCCATCCCTGAAATTATGATGCATAGAATCACAAATCTAAATCTAAACTGTCACAGAGAGTAAACACAATAAAAACATTCTTTATCTGTGGTATTGTTCATTAATAATGTATTAAAATTAAATACAAGAGGTACACTTAATGATATTGTATTAGAGATTAAGTAATGCATTCAGCAAGTACTTTTACTTTTAATACTTCAGTATTTCTAAATTTTTACTTTTACTCAAGTAAAAATTTTACTTGAGTAAAATATTTGAGTATATTTTTGTCTGTGTATTTGTACTTTTACTTAAGTACATTCAGTAAATTCTCCACCACTGCTGACTAGTCTGGTGGAGCTGATTGAGGGAGTCAAAGGAGAGAATGAAAGAATTCAAAACAACAGTCCAGGTATGTTTCTGACAAGCAAATAACATAACATGATACAAAAATCCAAAATGTTAATTTTACATAATACTGCCCCTTTAAAATTGATGGAAAGGTTCTCGATAAAAGTGAATTAATCTGTCCATGGAACAAGATGTTTAAACTTACATGGGGGAAAAGTCTTGTCACTTGGACAGATTATTGTACTTATAAGTCGTAGGTAATTATTTAGTTAAAGAAGCTTCTATATTTTGCTGAAAAGTTGCTTGTAAGACACTTCTCTTATTTTAAGTGTATTCATAATATCTCCAATAGAAACTAGACCAAAAATACTTGGTAAAACTTTATGTTTTTGCAACACAACACTCTTATTGCAATAAGTAAATTTACATCTACCGTGTTTCCCCAAGTATTAACCTCGTGTATGTTTAATATGATCTCACACTGACTAAATATTAATGTGCCGTCTGTCATTTCCGCTCTTCTGCCCCCACAAGGCTCCGTCTGATACGTTTTGGTTTGGCTCAGCTCCTCGATTGTTTTCATTTTCAATTTGCAAAGCAATTACTCAGACTGAACTCATATCCAATAATAACAGAATTTGCATTACATTGCCATGATCGTTTTTCAATGTTTTTAAATGTGTGGAACCAGGCCCAGCGACATCACAAGAGAATTAGTTTTTCATCGCCTGAAACAGTAAAAATCATGTATTAGCTTTGCATTGCAAAGCGAACGCTGCCACTTTTCTAATAGGATGTAAATCTCACTTGATATTTATGGGAGTTGATTCTGTCCTAGAACAAATGAAAACTTGATTAAAATTATATTAATGTCCGCTTTACACCCTGAATAATGGCTCACTTTATGTTAGTTTTAAGCTAATTACATCCCCTGTAATATCACTTACTTGGAACTACAGGGTAAATGATATGCACTTCAGGTTTTATCACAACAGTTATTATGATAAGGAGAAAAGCGATGAAAGCCGCTATGTATTTCTTATTTTTTAGGTTTTGCTGTGACTGAATGACGCACCGATCCCACAAACACAAATCCTGCTCTTGAAAAACATTTGTAATACGGTTCTTTAGCTCTACAGTTACATAAAGAAGTGTGATTTGTGTCACTAAGCTGCACACGGTAACTGTATTTATTTATTCATATTTTCAAATTCAATGACATGTATTCATACTTTTATTGAATAAACGGTGAATGAAAACAGTAAAGCCAACAATCCCGACAATGCAGACAGTTATAAAAGATTTTAAACATCATTAATTGAAATTTATTGTGACAATAGTAAACGAAAAATTCTTATGATAAATTTATCACAATATGATAAATGCCCAACTGTGCAGTAAACACTTTATACATTTAAACCAAATCTGTCCATATTGGGTATTCTCTTCTGCTAAGGAAAAGCTAATTAAGTCCATAAAAGTGGAACATAACAAAAGGTGATTGGTGTATTTACTCTGTGCAGCTAATGCTAGCAGCCAGCAGTAAGTCTTTGCACTTGCACACATCAAACCCCTCGTTCTTATTTACATCAGCTTAAGGGTTAGCTAAAAGGCTATCAATCTGTTTCAGTCTGCAGCAATATGTGGACCGTGTCTGCACACTGCATGCACTTGGACTGTTATTTATATGTTCCTCTGCTGCTGGAACAAACTTCATTCCCTATGAGGGTCGTTATGGTTACATCTAATCAACCCTAACCTGATGGAGGTTGCCAATCAAACGCTCCACCATCACTGACGGGCTAAAAACACAGGAAATCAAGCAATAAAACTTTACTTTATTATATTTTGAAAGTTGTGCACCTTTTTTTTTCTTTTTTTTTACATACTTTACTTAGATATTGTAATTAATTACATCTCTGTACTACTTTATTATAGGTATTGGGTTTTGCAATGGAAGATTATGGCTATAAACTCGTCTTAGTGACGTAACTAATGGTTTTTCTGTTCAGAGATTTCAGCTCTGCACTAGAGGTATAAGGACAATGACATTCAGATGAGAAGTGGGGAACTGGAACAAGGTTGAAGCAGATGGTTTTTAAACTGTTGGTAAGTTGCAAAGCCACCAAGCCCAACAAAAATGGCAAAGGATAGAAGATATGGGACTTTTGGAAGCTTCAAAACTTCCAGACTCAATGCGAATATGAGAAAGTCTGCTGAGGTGTAAGAACCAGTCACCTACCAGGAAAAACAAAGATCCTGGAGTACCTCAAAAAGATGGCCGCCAGCAACCAAATGTACAAGAAAGAAAGGACCAAGGGCCATCATGAAAAGAAAAGCCCATACCAGGGTTGTCATTAAAATAGCACAATTTGTGTCAATAAGCTTAAAGAATGTATTCATTTATTGTTTTGCATAAATTTGACCAAAACATAAATTATTTTTGACAAAGCAGGACCCGTCTTGGAAAAGACTAAGTACCTGGCTAATGCTAAGTAGGTCTAATAGGAGGGCTGTTATGTTATGTTATGTAATGGTGGTGGTGGAGGATGACATGCCAAAGATCCCGGAGAACCAAACCGATAGAAAGTACATGACTAACCAACCAGACACTGTGGTTTTGGACAAACTCCAATTGGCAGAAGTAATACAGATAATGATCCCAACTCTTAAAACCAACTTAAAAAGACGGAAGTAGACGGAAAAGTAAAGAAATTCCAAGGGATAAAAGAGGAAATGTAGAAATCCCGGAAAATCTAGGCAAACACTTTGGACTGTGACAGGAATAAAACTGAAATATAAGAAAACACCAATTTCAGCAGCATAAAACATTGATGGTGTTATTTTCTTACACTGCCTACAGCAGTAATCTCAAACTGCATTCCTCAAGATCCAGAGTCCTTCAACTTTTAGATGTGTCCCTTGTCCCACACGATTGATCAGATAGCAAAACTGCCTCACCAGCAAACAGTCAAGCTCTACCGAGCTCTGCTAATGAGCTAATAAAAGAGCCAGGTGAGATGAAGCAGACGAGCATCTAAAGCCCTTGAGGGCTGCATTTTGAGACCACTGGCCTACACTGTGCAGCGGAATGGGATTCAACTCCCTTCTGACCAGACTTAAGAATATACAGAGAGATAAAAAGTCTTGTTGGGTTACAGCTGAACATTTTTCTTTCAACACTTGTGCCAAACCTCGGAAGTATGGAGTCCTGGGCAAAGAGCCATATCACATTGTCCACCACCTACAGTTGGCTTACACAATAATGAAAACGCCTTACAGTTAAATTAAGATTTTTTTTTAAAAAAAAGACTTGTTTCATATACAAATTGTATTCAAGTTGTATTTCAATTGAGACAATCATGTGAACATCAGGTGAATCCATGATCTGTGACACAGCCTGGATATCACACACTGGAATAATCAGTCAATGGCCAGGCAGCAAAGAGTTTCCTTTATGGGAAACAGCAGATAAGACCACTCTACCTGAAAGTGTTTACAAAAGCTTCTATGGTAACAGCAGAAGCATTTTGACAACACTTAACAAAGTCAATGGCTTTTCTGGCACAAGCGTGGAGAGAGACTGTTCATGCTTGAAGCTCCGCAGGGAAGAGCAATTAAAGAGACGAGCTGCTGGAGCATTCGCATAGCAAAAAGTAACCAAAGGAGAAGATAACTATATTTTTTTCTTTCCTTCTGTTTGGTCCTGTTGCTTCCCGAATTCAAATGACGAATGCCCGGTTGGATGAAGGTGTGGACTGTTTTTAGGTTACAAATAATAAGAGATGCTTGCTTACCCAGCTAAAACAGTCTGACGAAGCTCCTTGGTGGAGTGAGACTCACCAGGCGCAGAGGGTGAAAAGAGTGGAGCGCCCCCTTGATTAAAATGCTTATTTTAACCAACACGGTCAATAAAACCCATCATGAAAAATACAGGGAGTTTACCAGATCCTAGCATGACTCCTGAACACAAAGATACATGCAATGATCCTGCATAACATTATGACCACCAGTCTGAGTGTCTGTCCCCCTTTTGCAGCCAAACCAGCAATGACACACCCAGGCATAAACTTCCACCAAACCACTGAAGAT
Source organism: Gambusia affinis (assembly GCF_019740435.1). Lineage (NCBI taxonomy): Eukaryota > Metazoa > Chordata > Actinopteri > Cyprinodontiformes > Poeciliidae > Gambusia > Gambusia affinis. The sequence goes on from NC_057881.1 coordinate 22,120,178, forward strand.
ATGCAGAGGTACAAGAAATTACAGATCCTCTAAGTTCGTGTTGATTTTTATTTATTTTATTTTTTTTGCACCAAGGGCCAAAATCCCAAAGTTGAATCCCCAAAATGCCAAAATGTGCTTTTCTTCCCCGATTAAAAATACAGAAATGTAATTATTGTGATTTCTTCCTACTTTAGCTGCAACACAAAATGGATAATATTATAATGTTTGCCTCTATTTTTAGCTATTTAACTTTTTGTGCCAATTCTTTTCTTTTTTGTTAACCTACAAAATGGTTTTAGTTCATTTCCAGGTCCCAAAAACCCCCAAAAAATAACTTCTAAAACCTTCGCTATGTTTGGCCAAGTATAATGGATAGGTGTGGCCAAGTGTGTTTCTGAGTAAATATATCTGTGGCATGATTCACTTTGAAATGACATTCAGCAAATATTAGTAAAAAAAAAACACACAAAAAAGTCTGAAAAAAGAACATTTCTGTTTGTTTTTTAACATTTACTCTTTAAGAAAACGTTAACGAAACCAACTTGAAACTACAAAAAATACATCCGAGTGCCTGGTGATACACAAGTAAAAAACGGGCATCCGCCTGACCTTCACCTGATGTCAAAGAAAATGTGAGTACTCAATGTTGTTGCTTTAGCTGTCAGACGGGTCAGAGTCTGAACTCTCCTCAGTTACCCAGCAGATTCAGATCATAACATTATACCTGATTTGTGTATAATAATAATAAAGCTGCATCTGATCACAACATTCTGCAGCCCACGGTGGCATGATTTGCAGAAGAAAGTTATTTTTAAAAAATTACTTTTCAGTTAAGCAATGACGGATCGTACTTTTCTCCAAGCCGGAACAGCAGTACGTCTAACTCACAGTCAGCAGGAATGAGTAATGCCTTCCTAAAGCTAAAGAAGAAAAAGAAAAAAAAGAAATCTGTTTTCCTGCAGCAGATCCACACATTCCCACTCCATGCAGTCCAACCGTGAGCTAATATGTGGCCCTGGTTAGAGTGCGCTTTAAAGTGCCTCAGATTTACATCACAATGAGGGCTGAGGGGCATGAGAGGAGGAACTGAAAGGTAAGATTCACGGCCAGGACTCTCACTGGAGAAACTGGTGTTTTTAAAGATGCTTTGTGAGAATAGAGTCAGCAGTTCTGAATGTCTGAGAAGGAAAAACTGAAGGAAAAATCTTTTTGTGTGATGGTTCAAACACAATCCATCGGCTACTGATGTCCTAATCCAATCCCAGCCGTCTACAGTGGTAAAATTCATTTCCAAAAATGTGCTCAATTTGTAGGTGATAGAAAGATTAAACTGTATTTTGCAGGGATGATTTTGGATCATTTTAGGCAAAAATAACTGCAACAATTTTCTATTAAGGAGAGCTTAATGACTGTGTGTGTGTGTGCGTGTGCGTGTGTGTGTGCGTGTGTGCGTGTGTGTGTGGGTGTGTTCTGGTTTTCACACAGTCTTAGGAACATCAATCAGCTTACACACTCATGTCATGAGGACCTCTTGTGTGTGTGTGTGTGTGTGTGTGTGTGTGTATTTGGCTCAGCTGTGACAAACACACACACTTTTCCAGCTTTGTGTGAATCTGATGTTGATTCTTATTCCCTCACTTTAAACAAAACAAATCCTTAAACTGGGCTGCACAGTGGTGCAGTTGGTAGAGCTGTTGCCTTGCAGCAAGAAGGTCCTGGGTTCGATTCCCGGCCCGGGGTCTTTCTGCATGGAGTTTGCATGTTCTCCCTGTGCATGGTGGGTTCTCTACAGGTTCTCCAGCTTCCTCCCACAGTCCAAAAACATGACTGTCAGGTTAATTGGTCTAGGTGTGAATGTGTGTGTGAATGGTTGTGTTGCCCTGCGACAGACTGGCGACCTGTCCAGGGTGAACCCCACCTCTCACCCGGAACGTTAGCTGGAGAGGAACCAGCAACCCTCCTGACCCCATTAGGGACGAAGGGTGAACAGAAAATGGATGGATGGATATTTATAGCTATCGAGTTGACATAGTTACTTGATTGTGATATAAAATGGCACAATGTGCCTGGAACACACACACAATACTGCCTCTTTAAGGAGCTGGGAAATGCACTGCAGCAAAAACGTCTCTTAGTGAGACGATTGTGTTCATGCTCACAGCTTCCACATATAAAAAGAAAATGTTGACCTAAACACATTTTGGTGGTAGAAGGAGTGGGGAAGAAGTAAATGTGTGACTTTTGAAGCTAACAAACACAAGGAGTCTGTGTCACAGATTACATTAGCAGATGAAACATGCTTAGCAAAAAACAACGGACCGAGTCATTAGAACTCGTTGAAAAATACTTAGTGAGTGAATACTTCCTTTACTGTTGCTGTGAATAAAAATGAAGTGGGAACAAACACACTGAATAATGACGGACACACAGGTCGGTTTGAAACTTTTACAAACAACAAAGGTCTGTTTGATGTCCTCATTTCTGTGTTATAGGTCATTTATTTAATATCGTGGTCACCATCAGATGTGTGTAGCCCAACAAAGGTCATTGGACATCAGCTCAATTCAAATCACTGTTGTTACTTATCACTGCCACAACGTAGCAGCGGGTTCTGAAGGTTTTCAATGCTTGCCTGGTTCAATAACCCTGAATCAAATTAAAGTGTAATTACCAGACCTGCGAGGTTGATCACAACATTGGGTAATCCAACCATTAATTCAGTTTTAATTTGTTCTACAACTCTGGTGTAGATAATTCATCCATATTTTTAAAGCCAAGACGGTAGAAGTTTGAGTCAGGCACCAAGGCTACATAGTCATTCTCCCCAACGTTTCATGAAGTCATGAGCTCATCTCTAACCCTGAGCATGTCTTCCACATGTCAGGAACTGAGGAGAGGGTCTCTGACCTGGGAGTCCACGGGGGAGGACGGGGTGCCAGGAGAGAACAAAACAGAAGCTGGAAGCACCGCCAGGACAATCACATGGAAATAAGTTTGAACAAGTTTGTTTTCATGCGCGTAATACATGCTTCCATTCAACTCCTCTTCTGCTGCCTTCACTATTGTTAAGTAGGATTGCTTTCTCGATACATACATCTTGAGTCTAATTAAGTGACTATAATATCTATGGGAGCATTCAAACCAGCCCTGTTTAGTCCACTTTAATCCAGTTCATTTGTATAGAAAGTCCAGTTCGTTTGGGGAGGTGTGAATGCACAACCAAACTGTGATCCGAACCAAAAAAGCAAACGTAAAATCTAAAAACATCAAAAAAACGTAAAATTGGGTTTTATTGACGTGAACTCTGGATATGCAAACGCCGAGAGGACTGGAGGCCGCTCCTAAAGCAGGAAGTGGATTACAGCGCAGGGCATTCTGGGTAAATACAACCAAAACAAACACACGGGTCTAGCGCTAGCGGGAGAAATGGCTCGTCGTCTTTTAACAAAGACAAAAGAGAAGCTCAGTGTCTTCGTGTCGTTTCCTTTAACGGTTCCCGATCCACCTCAAACAAAGGGTAACCAGGTCATTCAAAGGGTTCGCTTCGTTTGACACAGAGCAGTGTGAAAGCAAACCGCACCGGATGAAAATGTAACAAATGTTAGAATTTGGATCCCCACTCGAACCGAGTCTACTGGACTATTTCCCAGCCACTCTTCCATGTTGATGCTATAATTTGCCACTGCTCTAAAGCGCCACAGTGTTCGAACAACAACCTGAATATTTTTGGTGAAAATGAAAGGAAGTTGATTTAATTGACAAGTATATGCTGTTGGATTTACAGCCCTTGCAAAGTGAAGAGCAGAAGGAAACGGTTTTACATAAAAACACAGCAAACATAAACGGGAAGCAGCTGGCAGAAGGACAAAGAACAAGAATGACTAGATGTTGGTGAGTGTAAGTGTACTATCACTTTATGACTTTCTTTTTTTCAGTGCTTATCTATGTAGCTATTATTCTTTATTTTCTAAAAAAAGTAGTTGCTAATTTGGTTTTTAGTCTAAGAAAGTAATATTAAAAATTCATCAAAAGCCTTAAAATAAAACATCGCAGCCTTTATTAGGAGGAATGGAACAGAAAGCCTTAAGGATGTTAAAACAGACGTGGCAAAACTCGATTAATAACTCGAAAGGTTGTGATTTCAATATTTTCTAGTGTCTTTAACGGCTACAAATACGTGAAAAGATGGCCACCTCATTATTCTGCTAACACTTTCGTTTTTGGTTTGATTCCCACCTCTGGTTTTCAGTCCTAATGACCTGCTGTCATAATTCACACAGAGGAAGATCTGCAGCTCTCACCGACCTCTGGGAGGCTAATTGGCACTTCAGTGAAATAAGACTAGCCGTCTTTGCATTTGAAACGTGGATTTTCCAAATGAAATATTGCTATCTTTGGATGGGTCGTTGCTGCCACATTGGGAGAGGTAACGTTTAGTTGTAGGGAGGACAGAAAACATCTTCATCACTGTCTGTATTTTTATTTCCTCCCCCGACTTCATTGATTTCTCTTTTTTGAAGCTAACACTCTTCAAGCTCACTGATGAAAACCGTAGCTTTGACAGAGGGAGGAACTGCAGGGCTCTGCTGTCATTATACTCCACTGATGCCAATCAAAAGATGAATTAGTGTGATACATGCACACCCTGCAGCCAGATCTCCGAGGCTTTCTGAAGCCTTGTGGGCCGAACATGAAAAGTCTCAGGAATGAGACATTCCAAGCTTTAATGTGCCTTTTTGCTGTTCTTCTTGTCATGGGAAATCGCAACACGACTAGTTAGTTGGAACAAAAACCTGAGGCTGCAATGCTTCTCATTCTGCGAGATGAAAATCAAACTCGGCAACAAGTGGATGTGGCTCTGCTTTGACTTTCAGGCCTAATTAAAGAGCAGAGTCTGGTCAGTGTGAGCGTCACGAAACCTGAGCCCGGCAGAATCCAACCTTTGATTAATACCAGCTGAGGACAAGATTTTCCTAATTACCTTTTAGATGTCACAGAAGAACCAACAGATTATGGGATCACTCTGAAAGTAGACCTTTCTGCAATTTGAATTGTTGAAACCTTTGTCGTAAAATGAATAAGAAATGAAGAGATGGGCTGTGGTTCTTTGGCATACTACACAAATACATTGCAATATACTATGTAAGGTTGAATGGTTCATTAGAAAGCTAATTCAGAAAACTGGCTCAGTACAAAAACAAGTTGCCAGTTAGAGCCAGAGTTCAGAACAATAGATCCAGAAGTAGAGGATGTGAATATGAATGCTTGAATGCTTAATAAATAAAGCTGTTCTTGAATTGTTGTTTTGTGTTGCTTAAGAAAAAGCTAATTTGCAAGTACTATACGTTTCTATATTCTTAAGGTAAAAAAAAAATCCCTTTATTTTTAAGTTTTCTTGTGTTTCACTGTTTTATTTAGCAATGTCTGCCGCTTAGCGCAACATTTTGATTTGCTGGTTATGATCGGTTGTCTAGTTGTGTGATTGGATGAAGAAGAGCTGTCTGTGATTGGTTTTGGTGTGGCTCACTGACCAAGTCTGGCAAACACAGAATGAAAAGTTTGCCTGAACGCACAGCGAGCGATCGTGTGTGAGATGGAAAAGGACACGCCAGATATTCTTCTTTGTGCAGGATATATGCGCTCAGATCAGTCCCATTGAACGCCAACCTTCTGTGTACATAACGGCATACACAGAAAGTTGCTTTTACAACGTTCTCTAGCTTTATCTTTTATCGTCCCTTTATTTGATGACGGCGTTAGGTAGAGACAGACAGAGGTTATGGATTTTCGGTAACCAACAATAACAAAAAACACCAGACCTCATACTCTTTATCCCTGGCCTGGCAGCCTGCCAGGCTAATAATGTGCTGAGGGAAACCCTGCTGGTGTCTTAATAATCCCTTCAAGGGTTATTAAGAGGAACATTAACCTCATTGTGCTGTCAAAGTGATCCTGATTACAAACATAACCTTCATAAACTGCTTTTTAGTGTAAGAGCAAACTGTGTCTCCAAGTGCCTGCAATGAAAGCAGCTTTTTTTAGGGCTCTATGGCCGTATGACATGCAGTTTATGTGAGCAAAGAGAAAAGAAGAGAATTAAAGATGATACAGCGCAATGACATCCTTGACATGCTAATTGATGAGTGACATCATGACCCATAAGTTGATGAATTAATGAGATGTCGGAGCTCAGAACTTCATCTTGAACGTTTGGGTAGTGAACCATGAACATAAATTATTTCCACTGAAGATGGATGGACTGAATTTAGAAGTAGTGAACTGGCACAGCAACAGGTAAATATGGGCAATATATAGATTTGGATCCTCTGGCATCCCTGGAGATTAGGTTATTTATGATAAAGGTTAAAGTTCACAACATAACGACGGTGGCTTATTGTTCATCCAAGGCATTTTTTTACATGACTGATGTCAATCATGATCGATTGATAGCTTGATGTGGGCATTAGTGTGGAAGTCCCAAAGCAATTAATTAAGAAGTATTTACTCATAGCTTCATTTTTAGTGCTTTTGGGAGGATTTGCATAAACAAGCTTTTACATGGTTATAATTTTTATAATCACACAGTTACATAATTATAATGAGCTCACTCTTTATTTCATCCCAGCTTTTATTATTTTCATTTATGAAAGCAGGTCAAGTAAAATGTACGGCATGTGAAACGTATCTGAGGCTTTTTTTGCAAAGACAGCGTACAAAACCAATTGCACCTGCCGTTTAAAGCTGCGGGGAAAACATAGCTGCTGTTTGCTGTCCTCAATCTCATGTATGGAGGAAGAAGCAAAAACAAAGAAAGTTGGAATTTGTGTTCGCTGCAGAAGACAGTCTGCAGAAACAGGAGGAAGTGTGGCACAATAATCTGGCATGCAAGTGAAGGGTGAGTTGTTCCTGAGCCGTCGCCTTGGTTTACTTCACAGTGATTTACAATAAAGCCCGGAAAGTCTCTGTATGTGGGCCGCTGCATCAACATATTGTGAATGCCCACTGTAGATGCTCCACTGCACACACCGCCCAAAGGCGATGAGAAAACAACGAAAAACAGAAGGAGGTCTGAGAACGGATTCCCTGTCCCCTCTGAAAGTCTGTTTTGTATTTAACTCTTCAAATACACAAGTGAGGCCATTTATAAGACGCAATGCTGTTTTTCGTGCACAAAAAATAATAGGAGTCTCCACAAAATGGGATTACTGTCTGCTTTCATACTTCACTGAAATTAGAAAATCAATCTAATTTCTATTTGAGAAATCTCAGGTTGTGGTGAAACGCCAGGGGCTCAGGGAAGAAGAAGGTTATTTTAAATAACTGTATGCATGGGAAGCATAAAAGAAGCTTAAATCTTCTGAGGAAAACTTCAGTAACATAGAGCGCCTCATAAAAGTACTTATACTTTGAAGTTTTGCTTATCTTGTTACACCACGACCACAGTCTTAGAAGTATTCAAATTGGATTTGGTGTGATACGCCAACACAAAACAGAGAACGTTGGTGAAGTGAAATGAAGAGAAATGGTTTTCAAAACAGTTCTGAAAATATGAAAAGTATGAGTTGTATCTGTATGAGTCAACTTTTGTTGTAATTTCAGAAGCAAATCTTTTTTTATGTCTCAGCTGCTGCGATTCACTTTCACACTGAACTGTGTCAAACGAAGCAAACACTTTAAAAAACCTGTTCCCCTCCTCACCTGTGGTGGCGCCACAAATCACTGCAGGAAACAACAGAAACATCAGAAGAAAACGCTCCAGATGTTTCTTCAGGAAAATGTTAACTAAAATGGAGTAGAATCAGATTTTAGAGGTTGTAGGATTTCCTCTTTTGTCTTTGGTAAAAGAATACGAGCCATTTCTCCTGTTAGAATTAGACAAGCCTTTGGTTAGGTCGGATTTACCCACAATGCCCTACTCTATAATCTGGTTTCCTGCAGATAGACTTTGCGTTCACATATTCAATCAAACTGCATCGGAGTTTGCTTTAACCAAACTGAGACCAAGTGTATGTTTGTAGGAGGACCAGAGTTCACGTTTTTGTTCTGCATCAGAGTTAAATTGCATGTTCACACTCCTTCAAATGAACCAGACTGTCAGGGCAAATCAACAAGAGTTTGATGAAAGCAGACTAAACAGGGTTAGTGTGAATGCACTGAAAGACATTTGCACCTATCCTGCCAGAGACAGGTAGCATCTCTGAACATCCACTTTCAACAGGTTCTCAGTTGGATTCAGGTCTGAACTTTTGCTGGGTCACCTCTTAAATGGTGGTTCTATAGGTTTATGGCTGAACCTCTGCCCTAGTCTCTAATCGTTTGCAGCCTCTAACATATTTCTTCCAGGACTTGCTCTGTGTTTAACGCCATCGATCTAAGTCTGAATGAATCTATACGGAACCAGTTCTTTTCTTGTTGTGTCTCACAGGTGCTAAATTAATTTAGAACTAGAATCTGTGGGGAAAAAAATCGGTGTGGAAGTGAACTCACCCTCTCCTCCTCCTCTCTGAGGTCCGGCATGGTGCTGACGCACAGCGTCACCGCGGTGATGGCTACAAACAGCACAGACAGGCAAGCGAAGATCTTGCCGGGAAGGCCTGAGTGCGGGTTCTCCACCATGTCCCTGAGCCTCCGCATGCAGCCCCCCGAGAGGGTCTCCTCCGGCCCGCCCGGAGGCTGCTGGCTCTCCTCGCAGGACTGCGGGGAGGTGAGCTCGGCCTCCTCCTCCTCCAGCCTCTGCAGCTCCTTGTACTCCTCCTGCCTGAGGCGCAGCTTGCGGAGGCAGCACCACTCCAGGTTGTTATCCTCCAGGCCCCAGTAGAGCAGCTCCTCCTGGAAGGAAAGGGCGCACATCTCCCTCAGCAGCCTCAGCTTCCCCGCCGCCAGGAAGGTCACTATGATGCGGAAGGCAGATGGGTTCCGGTCGAAAAAGTACTCGTTGCGGCTGACGTCGTAGTCGTCGCACACGTCCATGATCTCGGCCTCGTTGCTGCAGCTGCGCAGCTTGCCCAGTCGGGTCAGCGGGAACTCATCCAGCGTGGACCAGGGGATGCGATACTTGATCCCCCCGACGTTGATAATGGCAGCCCGGTCGGCCAGGCCCGCCTCGTCTCCGTCCTGCTGGTTCGGCTGAGGCTGGAGCAGAACCTGGGCTCTCTTGTAGAACAAGCCCTTCTTGGATGTGACTTCCTGTGGATTTTCCACGCGGTTGAAGCGGAAAGGGGTGAACTGGTGGTCAGTGTTGCCTGCCAAGAAGGCCACCTCCTGGTACATCACTGCGACCCGGCTGGGGGAACCTGTCCTGCACAATGCGTTGAGTGTATGAAGCGAGTGGAAGCTCGTCACCCATTCAGCAACAAAGACAGCATCTGTAGAATAATAATAATAAAACAAAACAATGTAACTAGTTTTCTTTAAACAAACTCATCTAAAAAATATGTTTATGCAATCCCCTTAAAATGTTTGCTATTGCTAATCTTTAAACCCAAAACCAAGACTAAATATTTAAATAAAAAGCACAACCGGTCCAAGAACGGAACCCTGGGGAACTCCACCAGAGATAAGGGCAAAAAAGGATACAGAAGTAAGGAAAGCAACAAAGCGATAACCCTCTCAAGGTCTTAACCAACGGGGTCGCACTGACCCAGCGTGCACTTTTACGGGGGTTTTGTGTGTGTGTGTGTGTGTGTGTGTGTGTGTGTGTGTGTGTGTGTGTGTTTGCAGTTTGATGGTCTGATGGGACAGCCACATCGCTTCCCCAATGTCCGACCGTGACGTCTGACGCACTTCTCCTGAGCATCGTGCTAAGACCATGAGAGGGTTAAAGCTTCTCTTAAAGCGTTAAGGTCTGAATTGCCCTGTTGACGAGCTTAGAATATCCACACTGATGGGCAATCAGAATATTGTGGTCTACAGTATAAAAAGAGGTCAAAAATCACTAAGAATGACAGAATATGAAGCTAAAACCATATCATTCTTTCTAGGGGTTTTTTATGTGACCAAGAACTTTACAACCAGACTGAAAGACGATTTATAGACTTAAAAATTAAAATGTTAACTAACAAAGGATTGGAAATTTACCATTCTAATATTTAAAGTTTTAAAATACACCATTGGTACGAACCAAACACAGCCTTTTTTCTAATTGAATTTACATATGAGGAGGTAATAAAAATGATTTGTTCTTTGTATCAAGTTCTCAAATTATTCCAATCTGACTTCAAATGTACATAAACAAACACATTGTTGTCGTCTATCAACGCATAAATGGTTATCAGAAAAACACTGCCAGCTTTCACAGGAATGGAAATCCAAGCAAATTCAACACAACTTTCAATATTGATAATATTAATGATATTGAAAAGCTCCATGGTTCTTCTTCATCAGAGGAGTGAAGTGAACAGACATGAGAGCCAAGGTCAGACTGAATATTCCTGTCATAACTTGCTGTAAAAAAAAACCATCCAGTTAGCACTTTAACTGATGGTTGATGAGCTGAAAGCAGACATGTTTACCCACAATCCACAGCAAATTAAAACCCATAATGTCAGTGCAATCATCCATCACTAATCGCCGAACACAATCATACGATGGTAGAGTGATGATTTGTGCTTTTATTGTTGCAGCTATTCCATAAGCTTCTGATTTATAGCTTGTACTTAGTTATTTTACTCTTTTTTTTGTGCCTGATTTGTGTTCATTCAACAATGACACATTGCCTCTTATTGTTTCTTGATGCAAGACCTTAAAAAGCTTTTTTTTTAAGAAAAGTTGGACCAACTTGTGCTATTTTGAAAAGCCATTTGATCTGAACTTATGTAAGACATAGTCTGACTCATCAGCTGACATGTATATTTCAGACTCTGAATGTCTGACTCCCCCCCCATGCTGTGACAGGAAAGTGAATAATCGGACTACGATTCTTTCTCGACAGGAAAAAAAAGAAGAGCAAAGTTTTGTTTTAAGAAGACGCCGAGGCACGATGGCTTTTCTTTTTACATCCAAAAAGCATGCTTCCTGCGCTTAAATTGCAACAACGCCTCAAAGCGCAGCATGCGGACGCCATGCTGCGCTTTGAACTCACTCAGCTTTAATTAAATCTGTTGCTTTTCCATTTTACCGCATCGACGGCCTGTTCTGTTGAACATACCGCAGGAAATGCACTTCATCACTCCGACCTCGCCGCCGCACACCGAGGCGAATGTGAAAACAAAAGAGCCTCCGCTGCCGCATTTCACAAACAACGCTTGAACACTGGATGCTCAACGTTTAATCTTGTGCAGCAGGGGTTTATGCATTTTTTTTTTTAGAATTACTCCGACGCACAATCTTATGATTTGATGCCAACTTTTTTCTGTGATTAGCAATAACTTGTGTAGATGCGGTTTTTCTGAAATGACGTAGGCATTTCACAAGGTATAAACAATGTAAGTTTATAATGACACGTTGATCTGGGAGCCATATCCTTATCTGATACCTGGAAAAAAAAAAAGGATGGAAATTTTGTTTCAAATCGTAAAAAGAGTTTTAGCCACAAAAGGAACTTGGCGGGAAAAAAAGTAAGAAATAGAAGAAATAACATAAAATCACAAACCGGCTCTTCAAAATGATTTTCCCCCCAATATACATTTAAAGAGAGTGGCAGGAGTATTTTTTTTTCATGGACACACAAAATGAGTTGTCTTTTTGAGTGGAAAATTACTTTTGATCTTCCAAAACATTTGTAAGAAAGGCAGATTCTATTTTGAAAGTCTATTTTGCAGTGCTTTAATTGAGAAGTGTTGACGTGTTTTCCACACACATATTGCCCTTTAGTAGCAAAATCATGTGTGTGTCACTTTCAGAAACTTGGCTTAAAAGAAACTTTACTTTGTGTTTTAATGCTTTAAAAGATATCAAAAAAAAAAGAAGTAAGAAGTAAAAGAATTAATGGCACAAAATCACAGTAACACAAACCAGAGCAAGCCTCTTTTTAAAAATGATTTTCCCTAACATATATCTCATGTATATTTAAAAGCAGAGCCAGGGCTATTTTGTTCATGAGTAACAGAATGAATTGTTTCACTGAATCTCACTGTTGGCATCTATCGCTGATTACATGCTGCACATCTTACCTCCTCAAAAAGAATCCTTTAGAATCTAATTAAACATTTTGGAGGACGCCAGCACACTTTTTGTGTGTGTGTGTGTGTAATCTTTACAAGTCGTACCAGAATCTAGATTAGATCAGCGAAAAGGCTGAAGGACTGGGTGTTAGCCTGAGGCAGCGGAGGGTTGGGCGGACGGATTTAACGAGGCTCCACTCATCATCACAACAAATGAAGACAGCAGAAACCTCCTCCTCCGGACCCAGAGCCGTCCTCAGAGTTTGCTCCTCTGTCATGAGGCCCATCGTTTGGAAACGGCTAGTTTTGCTCCGGGGCAGAAGGTCAGAGAGCGCCACCTTTACAGCAAGTCTGCAAAGTGCTTCTGACAGGAGCGGCTTATTGAGGATGACGCGCAGCACTGGGGTGGGAATAAACTGAATCGAACCCACAACAGAGAAATGAAGAGTCATGGAGGGCTAGTGAGGAAGGGAATATCTGTGTTTTCAAATGACTTGGAGTGTTTATAGAAAGATTAGGTTTTATCTTCAGTTACATCCAAAATGAATGACAGGTTTACATTTATTGTTTACATTTATCACCCAAGAAACTTGTTACTGGAAACAAGAGAAAGTTTTGTTGTGAAAAATGAGTAATGATTTTTTATTTGTTTTATTTGTCTTTGTGTATTTAGTGGCCTTTTTTTTCATCATTCACCACTTAGTGCATTCAAAACAAACAATGCAGACAGGAATCGATCTACAAAATAACCAACTTGATAAGCAAAGAGGACAAACAACAATAATAGAGTATTCATTTTTTGAACAGGTTTATTTTTGGAGTAAATAATTCCTTAATGTGGATTAAAAAAATCCTACTTCTATTGGTCGATTATTTCACTTATAACATGGGAAAAGGGTCATTGACATGTAAGGATTTCAACCAGGCTAAATTTAAAATTAAAAAAATATGTACATCTATTGCAATTATTAAAACATTTGAAATGTTGTGCAAACAAAAATCATAATTTAAATTTAAAATGAGACGTTTTCAGAAGTTTTTCATGAAAATGTGTGGGTGTGGTCTTAACAAAAGCCATCTGGTGTGACTGTGATTTATCTTAAAATAAGGTATTTCCCATGATGTACTAAATATTATTGTCATAAGTTTTCCCTTTATTTATTTTTCCATTTATTTAGTGTGTTTAGAAGTTTTAAAATTTGTTTGTATCTGTCTGACAAATATGATCCAGTTCCATTTATAATTGTCTTGTATTTTTCTTCACCATTAACCAGTCACCAGTGTCTAGGTATTGTTTAGAATGTCTTCCAATAACACATAATTACCTAGTCAAAGTTTTACATTTAATGTAATTTTTTTAATGTCAAAAAATGCTAGATGTGTCTTTTTAACATGCAAGCTGCTTCTGATTATAGAAATTTGCACAAGTTGCCTATAAGTTACATAGCTACTCTTTGTTTTTTTGTTTGGTTTATGTGGACCAACGTGACGACAGAGTCAGATAGAATATAAAACCCAAAGTTTCCCTCTTTTTCTTTTTCTCTACTTTATTAAACATGACCCTGTACCTGCAGCTCAGGGGACACTTTCAATTGTTCTTTTGCCACCAGTTGCTCATGCAAACCAAATTTGCATGACTCTTTGCATAAATCAGCAATCTGCAAACCACTGATGCCCTCCCACATCCACTCCATCTTCATCTCTGCAAGAGGCCTGAAGGACTCACAACGAGAGCTTAAATGACACTGAACTATTACCTTTCTGACTGGTCTCTTCAGACTGTTTCTTTTTATTCACACTCCACTCCACATATACTAGGGCATTTAAGTCCTTTGCCTTCAAAACCATGGCAGGAAATGAGACAATACAAATGTGTCTCGTAATCTAGACAGATTGAAAATGTCATAGTATGAATTAACAGAGTATAATACAGCATAATGATGCTTAATATGTACGGTTTATCCACATTGGGAAACGACATAATGAGTCACACTGATGGTTATGTTCAGAAAGTAGCTCGATTATTGATTCGACGTCCGATGTTCGTAGCTGGAAATGGAAAAGCAGCCGGCTTCTCTCGTATGAATTATAAATGTGCCGAATGGGTTGACGGTCTTTAACCCAAAGCTGGTTGTTAATGGACTCTGAAAGCCCAACAAAGCGGCAGCACCTCTGTGCAGAGTGGAGCCTTTGAACAGAGTGCAGACCCGTCCAGCCATGTGTCCAAGCGGGACGGCTTTCTGCAGGAACAAAGAGCCTGGAGAGGATGAGGAGTTTCAGTAATATGTGTGGCTACTTTCACAAAGGAGCTGTAAGACCAGGGACGTTTCACAGGACGAGCTCCAAGGCTGATGTGCAGTTTCTCTTCTCTTTCGGTGTCTTCACACCTGATTGTCCAGTAGACTCGGCTGGATTGGGGACCAAAATTGCAACATCCATTATATTTTCAGCTGATGCCGCTCACTTTCCCACTGCTCTGTGTCAAACAAACCAAAACCTTTGACAAAGTTGTTTACCTCCTCGCCTGTGGGGGCGCTGCGCCAAGAACCACTGAAGAAAACGACACAAAAACCTCTGAAGAAGACATGAAAGCAAAGGAATGTAAGCAAAAATGGGTGCAGCGTCAGATCATAGGATTTCTCTTTTGTCTTTTTTGAATTTCTACTACTAGCACTAGACTCACATTTGTCTTGGTTGCAGAGCATCCACATATGCATTCACACCACACAAGAGTTCACTTCAACAGTACCAAGAGCTTTGTTTTTAAGCGTACCAGAGTTCACTTTTTTGGTCCGCATCAAAGTTTGATTATGTATTCACACCTCCCCAAACCAACCGGACTTTCTAGGCAAACAGACTAGAGAAGTGTGGACTCGAGTCACATGACTTGGAATCGAGATTAAACGACTTTACACTCAATCCGACTCATGACCTCACTTCGACTTTGACTTCTATCTTACACCAAAAATAAAGTGTGTGACAGCAGAACCGTGCCTGCTGAACAATCCGGCCCACTGGGTGCCTCTGGCTATTTGCCAATGTTTCCTCCTCATGTTGCTGGAACAAGCACAATGACTCTCCCGTGTTGTTTACCTGCTTTTTCTTCTGCTTCCTCCAACAAAAGCAAAAAATAGCCGACAGAGGAGGAGGGGAGCTGTCATCTGCTGCCATCAGAAAGGAGCACAAAGTTGAGAAAAGAAGGAAGAAAGCCGTGCCTGGTATCACCCAGGATACAACGCAACATCAGCCTGATCAACTGTAACGGTAAGACACTGTTAGGAACATTTCCAATCCAGCAAGTGAGTGTCTCAGGATGGATTCTTAATTGCGAGACTGGAGACATGTTGGCTGAACCGCAATCTACCAGACTTTAAACTCGGATGGCAACATTGCCAGTATTTCAAGTATCCAGATTGGAAGATAACCTCTTATTATGGATTCACAGCAGATCTCTGTGTTTTCTGAACCTCAAGCCAAGTCATTTCATCCAAGCTGGCCGACAGCAGAACCATGTTCAACAAAGCAATTTAATTAGAAAGTTCACTTTTATACAGTTGTTTGTTTGTTTTTTATATATTACTGTAAAAAAAAAAGTTGCTTAGAATGAAAATAACAAGATCCGTCTATCACCTCATCGTACGCCTCCTTCTATCTGACGGGGTTCGAGCACCAGAGTTTTATTTGTCAAATTCAAATAACAACTACTTTCTCTCTGTGTTAGTCTTTCCAAGTTGAAATGCAGTTATTTTACAGTTATATTTGTAACCTGGATTAGTTTGTTCATTCTCGTTTGCAGACGCTGGCGGCGTTTTGGTCATTTATGAAAAATTAAGCTAAAGTGATTCCTCTCTCTCTCTCACACGGCTCTCCTCAAGTAACATTTACTCAAATCTATACCAAAATCAGAAATAATGATAGAACAATGTTTTTTGCGCATCGACTATAATATTTTGTGTCTCCAATGCCATTGAGGTTTAGTGACAGAAACGCACCAGGGAGGAAATCAGTCAGTTTATCTGCACTGGAATCGTCAACTTGCTCATTCACTCAGCTAGTCGGAAGATTGACATAGCTTCACTGTAAGTATTTTTTGATATTTTGTTTGTTGCTAACCGCTTTTATCTTTTCACTTCATGCTACTTCATGTGTGAACAGTGATATTATTTATTTTTCCATCATTCTGATTACATAAATTGGATGACTGACGTTCCCTCTAACGGGTTTGCAAAGTTTCAAGCAGCACTGAATCCACTCGATCTGATTTCAGAGTTTTCCGGTTTATGCTGAAGTAAAGGATAAAACTGTCCTGATTTTGTCACAAATGAACTAGGTTAGTAAAATAATAATAATGCATAGGCAGGTTTCTGCATACAACCTGCACACTCAGGTTTTTAATAACAGCATCATGCTGCTGAGTCATGCGTAAAGGTGATGCTCCATGTTTTGAGCAGCTTTAGAGGCATTTTGCGCTGTGTGCTCTATTATTCCTGCGTTGGATGCAACTCCAGCCCTCTTTCTGCTTTGACTTCTCAGTCTCAGATTTTGTCTAATCTGAGACAAAATGTGCAACATTTGTGTAATATTTGTTATTTTCCTTCAGGCCAAGGCTCCTGGGAAACAACTCTGCATGAACTGAGCCATTTGCTTTTTTTTTTTTTTTTTTCAGTGCATTTATGCCACTATATATGTCCTTCACTTTATGGCTCTCTGTGTCTGACTCTTTCTCTACAGGCGTGTTTGCATCCAAGGCTGTCTGTCTCAGTCCTGCTGTTGATCATCTCACCAACCTGTTTGTGTTTTTCATTCCCTTCCTGTTTCCCAGGTCGTTTTAGAGAGGCACCAATCAGAATGTTTTTGTTTTTATCAATTTCAGATTTACAATTTTTGCAATCCCCTGCTCTGCCAATATTGATTATAGCCAATTCTCTTTAAGAATCGCCAATAAAAGAATTCAAAATGGATTGTAGCTTTGCTGCGTTTGGGGTCAGTGGGAGCAGAGGCGACGTCACACTGTGTGTGACAGAACAGAAAAGCTCAGAATTGAAAGACTACATTTTAATGTTCTGAATAAAAAGAAACAAATCATTGCAGTGACACTTTAAACATTAGCATAGTTAGCATTCCTAACTGTAAACAGAAGTGTCTGTATAAACAGTAGAGAATGTAGATCCTAACCTAAAGCCCCATATTTCTCTGCATGTTCTGTTACTAACAAGTGAAACAATAATTTTTGCGGTAACAGTTCAACCTGCCTGTTATTTCCTGCAGCATGAAGCATTTAAATAGCATTTTGCACATTTTATGTGTAAGAAATGTTTGCAGTAACACTAAAAGCCAATCTGGAATCATCTTTCCTCAGTAACCACGGCCACACTGAAGAGTGTTGCAGTTAGCGCTCTCTGATAGCACTAAAGATGGGGAAGGGGTTTGATGTTTGAGTTTCTGACCCACCGGTCCCCGGTAAGGACTGGTCAGACTGGTTAAAAGTTTCAGGTTCTAAATTGACCGCTGCATTTCTTCTTTCTTTAAGGACAAAGGCAGCTTACCCGATCGATCGATTGATCGGATGAAAAAAAATCTCCCCCGTTCTCCGGATTCTTTTCATTTAACAACTTAAGATTTTTTCATATAATGTTAGAAATACATTAAAAGATGGAAATCAATTATTCAGTCCCGTTCTTAAACAATAAAATAAACATTTTATTGTTTAAAATGCAGTAACACAGCATCCCTTTAGTGAGAGCTTGGTCATTTGAATCTGGAGTTAAAAAAAAAAATCCTTCTGACATCAACATGTGAAGAACTCAGCTCTTTCTGCTTAACTGAGCCTCAGTGTGGGGTAGGGAAGAGTTGCTGACTATTAATAACTGAATAGCAAAAGGTGCTTAATAGGAGCTTTCCTCTTCTTTTAACAGAATTTGAACCAGGTGGAGCTAAATTAAGGCAACTTTATGAGTTTGGGTAACATATTTACAGAAAAAGAAGGCTTTTCATCATGTAAAATGTGTAAATTATTTGCACAACGCTATCTTAATGACTGTTTGCTCCAGTTAATTCATATGCGACTAAACTAATTGCTGTTTAAGTCACTAATCGATTCACCGTGATCAATCGTTTCAGTCCCACTTTCGTCACGCTGCGGCTTCGTTCTGTAATGCGACACTGTGGAAAAATACAACATTCAGAAATAAACTCACTCGACTTCCCTAACTTCCTATTTTAGCAGTTCCACCATAAACTCATCGTGAACTTTTTAGAGTAACAGCTTCCACACAAAGTCAGCCCACTCCCCCGAGGAAAAGACTTTCTTAACTTCACCCTCTGTCTCTCTCAGCGCCTCGCGTCATTAGGGCTCTTCTGAAGTTTGCTGAGCTCTATGACAATCCGTAATTGAAAATTAAACCTGCACTCCGACGTGTCAATCAGACAGCAGAGAGGGAGCCAGGCAGGAGGAGGAAATGGACCGAATAAAATGCCTGTTTAATGTCAGAACTGGGGGAGGATGGACTTAATTGAGCAGTAATGTAGGAGTGATAGATAGCGTTACGGAGGAGAGTTTTAGAAAGCACTTTACGTTTAAAACCGCATCCGAATACAAGCGTACATTTTGTTCACGCTTGGGTTCGCTTGGGTTCACAGGATTTCTGAAGCCTCCTTTAGATTTTTTTAAAACCCTACAGAACTCACAATGTGAGGTAGTAAAGCTAAACATCTCAAATCTAAACAGACCAAGACTACAGAGACGCATTATGAGTCTCCAAAAAATGCAGGAAAACAAACCAGATTTGTTCCTTGTCTCCTTCCACTAAAGGCTTCCAAATACTCACTAAACGAGCAACAAAGTTGCTAAGCAGGCAGCAGTGTGCAACATTCACACTCTGCCCAGCAACTGGTCCAAAAGACAACATTTTCAATAGATATAATATATTGTATTTATTTAAATGTTTCCTTGCAAATTCACTTCCAGTATCTGTTCCCCAAACTTTAGGTTCTTTGATTCATTTGCATTTCTAACAGTTTTAATATTTGTTATTTTCTCCATCGAGTTGCTGAATGGACAAGAAGTCCATGATTCATCTTTGTGTATTTGACTTATGTTCATAGTGATTGTATTGGTTCAGCTTTTTAATGTCTTTATGCTGTTCATATCTGTCTGTGCTGTTTCTTCACTTAATTTCACTTTTTTTTGTTTGTTTTATTCTGGATATTAATCTGAGCATTTGGCCTCATACTTGTTCAATTTTTTTGTCAGTTCAC
This sequence comes from Gambusia affinis, assembly GCF_019740435.1. Lineage (NCBI taxonomy): Eukaryota > Metazoa > Chordata > Actinopteri > Cyprinodontiformes > Poeciliidae > Gambusia > Gambusia affinis. The sequence goes on from NC_057881.1 coordinate 22,139,518, forward strand.
TGCCTTCTATAAAGCATAAAAGAACAAAGAATAAAACTGTGTATTGGATTTGAAAGTCTGGAAAATGATCTATTAATAGAAGTTATATTTCAGATTGATATAGACAGCAAGTCATACAGTGTTATGAATTGAATCTGATTGAGGTTTGTTGTATTTTCAAATCATTTTTGAAGTAGAATTAAACACAAAATGAAAATTATTCAGCAGTTTTTGTTCTCAAATATTGATAGTTTAGTTCTTTTCTTCCCTCTTTGGTTTTCTTACCAATAGCCATTAAATACTTCAACCATTTTTTGGGGGGAGAGTTAAAAACCTAACGGACTCAAAACTCAACTCTGCCCATTTCTGCCTGTAGTTCAGCTTAATAAAACTCATGCAGAGCTGAAAATGTTTCCTTTTGAACAAACGACAACTTAGAATTTTTGATTATAATTTTTGAAATGGAGAATTTGCTGTCTTTTTTTTTTTTTTAAAGAAGCACAATATTATTTCTTTCTCAATTTTAGGTTTGAAAATAAAGCAAAAATAGAAAACTTTAGCATTTTTCTTTTATTTATGGCATGTACATATTTCAGGAAGCTCGTGAAACACGCGCAGTTTCCAACCTAATGACGAGAAAACTCGACCAAAAATATTTTATTGTTATTCTGTAATAGAATTTCTATTCTTTGAAAAACGGTTTATTATTTTAGACCAACAAGAGCCAAAGGTTGCAAACCTCTGCTCTAGTGGAACATATACGGCAAAACAAAAAGAAGAGAAACAATGTAAGAATTTTTGACAAAGCACTAAATGGACAGACGGACACAACAGAGAGGAAGGTGGCTGTTACAGAGAGCGGCACCTCTGGAAACTTTTTGTCATTTTGCGAACAATAACTCTATATTCAAATATAGACTAGCTTATGACTCCAAACTCTTTCGACTGTTCGGCTGGGTCTCCGCCAACAAGACTCACCAGGTGTGCTGCGGGGCGGGAGTCCATCTGCTCCGGCTTGCTCCCACGAACGCGTCCCTCGCCACGCAGCATGCCTTCAAGTTTTCCACGCAGACGTTGCGGGACATCGTAGCGAAGATTTCAAGCGGAGCTCCCCGGACTTCCTGTTCGTCCCGAAAAGTACCGCTTTCAGCAGGAGGCGCGTGAGGAAAAGATTGATCGTCTGGAAGTCCGCATCAGCGACGACCCGCCGGGGGGGGGTTCGGCCCCTCTCTCCATCGGAGGCGACGTGGCAGATGTTCCACGAGAGTGGGTGTGTGAGAGAGGTAGCAAGAGAGAGAGAGAGACCGTCGTGGTGGTCGCACTGCTCCGCGCGGACAGCTCAGGTGCGTCCGGAGCTGCGCGCGCTCCGCTGCGCTCTGACAAATAGGCTGATCTCAGAGCAGTTTGAGCGCGTCAGAAGGAGGGTCTGTCATCCGCATGCTGCACGCCGAGCTGCGACCTTTGATTCTGACTGAGTGGACCTTTGATGGATGCACGGATGAGGATTAGGACCGCTCAGAGAGAAAAAGAGAAAGAATTCTGACTTTTTTTTCCTCAGAATTTTGGCTTTAAACTTAAAAGTCAGGATGCTGACAAAAAGTCAAAATTATGAGGATAAAGTCAAAATTCTGAGTATTTGTTTTCTTTTCAGTGGACCTAATCCTATCACCTTGCAGTGGTAAGCCAAAAATATTTACACCAATTTAACTTTTCTGCCTTTCATCACTTCACATACACAAATAAAATTTGAAAGGTGTCAGATGCAAAGTTACTTGTATTTTATGTTAGCAGCATTGACTGTGTGTGCCTGATAAATACACTATATCAAACCTTTCATGGGTACATAATGACTGGATAGGCAACAAATTCATTTCGGGGCATTCATTTCTCTCGTCATTTTTGAAATCATTCCTCTTAAAACCTTGGAAACCCTTTATGGAGCGACCAGCAGTGTGTGCGCCGTCATATTTGCGTTGCGGTTGAGCTTCTCATTAGGCAACAGACACACCCAGTCACCACAGAAAGAATCCATCCGCCAGCTCAGACTCACAGCTAGTTGGGGGTTTTGTCATCTGAGACAACAACCTCCAGATGCTGATGAATCCTAAAGTGAAACCAGTGATGATGGCAGCAAAAGCATCCACCATGCCTTGTTAAACACCCGCTAGCAGCGCAGGAATAAAACTACTGATACAACAACGAGTTCCACCAAGAACCACGCTGAAGGAAAAGATACAAAAACCTCCTAACGAGACACAGAGTGCAACTCCCTCCTTCACAAAATGTAAACAAATGCAATAGCATCAGCTTTTAGCGGTTGTTGTAAAAATCCTACAAAGACCGCGAGTCATTTCGACTGCCAGCGCCAGACACAAGGGTTTGTTTTGGTTGTATTCACCCAGAATGCCCTGCGTTGGAGTCCGCTTCCTGCTTTTTGAGTGGTCTCTGGTCCACTCTGCGTCCACGTAGGTATTAGAAACACACCAGAGTTCACTTCATCCAAACCGAACCGCGGCGGACCAGATAACACCGTGGAGCAATTCAAACCTTGCCAAAGTCTGAACCGTTCCTGCATTACACCAATGTGCTTCCGAGGTTTGATGAGGTCAGAGTCAACTGATTGTGTGTTTCGTCTTGTAAAACCACCTATTACCTATAATGGAGAAAGAACAGATGACATGACAAAGATCTGACAGCAGCCAGCCTGCTGACCCTCACTGATGCCATAAGTCTGTTTTTGATGCCTCATCTGTTTCCTTCCTTGGTTGTCACTCTCAGTACATCTCAGTGTCATCTTTATACTCTGCCTCTGGTATTTCTATTTATTCAGTCTAACGGCTTCAGGTTGTAAATTTCATTCAGTAGTTGTTGTATTCTGTTAATGACTCTAGAGTCTAGAGGTTTTCTCTTTGTAGGGCTGGGAGGTGTGGAAATGATAAATACGAAATTTTTGCCTCCCTGGAAAAAAGGGACAACCAAACAGTTGAGAATAAATTGAGAGATAAAATAACAGCGGCAACAAAAATTGCCTGGAATAGTCTGTCATTGATCTGTCAGCCAGGCAATGCATTCAATTTTACAATTTTAGCAGCTATTATTTGAGCTGTCCATCACAATCAATGTTTCAGCTTTGATTCTTTTGAGACCATTTCAATTTATTTTATGACAAAAAGACAAATTTTGGTTTTAGCTCATTTGTAAAAGCTTATTTAACTGATTCAAATTTCTTATTTGTGTTGTTACTGTGTTGTATTTTATTTATTTATTATTATTATTATTATTATTATTATGCTGCACAGTGGCGCAGTTGTTAGAGCTGTTCCCTTGCAGCAAGAAGGTCCTGGGTTCGATTCCCGGCCCGGGGTCTTTCTGCATGGAGTTTGCATGTTCTCCCTGTGCATGGTGGGTTCTCTCCGGGTTCTCCGGCTTCCTCCCACAGTCCAAAAACATGACTGTCAGGTTAATTGGTCTCTCTAAATTCTCCCTAGGTGTGAGTGTGTGTGTGAATGGTTGTGTGTCCTGTATGTCTCTGTGTTGCCCTGCGACAGACTGGCGACCTGTCCAGGGTGACCCCGCCTCTCGCCCAGAACGTAGCTGGAGATAGAAACCAGCAACCCTCCTGACCCCATTAGGGACAAAGGGTGAACAGAAAATGGATGGATGGATGGATTATTATTATTTGGTTTTGTTTAAACGGGTTACTTCTGTAAATTAAATGAAAACTGCACTTCCCTGTGGAGTACCTCAGAGTTCTATCCTCGGTCCTAATTTGATTTCGTTGTAAAAATGCTACGGCTTGGTCTATTCATCATATTACAAAAACAGTTTTTCATTTGCATGATTATCTCCCCGTATGATTTTATGAAAAACAAATCAGATAGCCAAAGTAATCCAGGAATTTTGTTGTCAGTGATCCTGGATCCATAGATGAACCAGACTAACATTTTGGATTGGTTGTGTAGTTTTGTAAGTGCCCATGTTAAAAAAAAATTCTGCAAAGCACATTTGATTCTGCCGTTTGGCTGTTTGAAATCTTCTCTTTGTTTTAGTTGTTTTGAGGTGATACTGTCAACAAAATATTGATTGCCAGACTTTAAAGAAGAGTTTAGCTATTGCAATGGAGTTGCTTGAGGAAAACAATTTATTGGGTCTTGGGCAACTTCTACCACATCTTAGCACAAACACCCATCAACTAAACTATAACCATCTGCTAAGCCAGAATTTTTACAGTGTGAAGCGGAAATATATACTCAGAAATAATGAGATCAAACAATTTTATAGTCACATAATTGTGTGACAGAACGTAATATTGGCCTTTAAAAAGCTTCTTACCTATTCAGTGTTCTGCGACATGCAATGAAATGCAACATCATGTAACAGCTTCCACCCTGCACCTTCCCTGCTGAATAATTCACTGCCCAGCAAATCCAGCATCTCTAAGTCGTGTTTTGAGAAGCAGCATTCCGATTTTCATATGCAGTCAAAACTTGTAGTGGGCTGACGCCAAACTATTAAAATTCATGAGGAGCTCCACAGATTTTACAGCCTGGCCTCCATGTTGGCGCAGCTGCTTAATTCAATTCAAAAAGGCTTTATTTATCCCATAGGAACAGTGAATGTTGTCGTAACTCATATTATAAAAGTTTGTTCAAAGAGTTGTTACGGATGCTGACGTGTATGGGCTATTTTAGTGGTTTTTAAAACTAATAGCGTTGTTATACGAGGGATGCTGAGGGTTTTTAATTATGTTGATTGTTTTATGAATCTCCAGGTGTTCCAGACAGGTCTCCGGATCAGAACCAGCCTTCTTTATCAGGTTGTTTAGCTTTTTAAAGTCAGTTAGAGAAGATCTGCCACATCTTGCTTCAAACACTGAAAGACCTGCAGAGTATTTCTGTACATGCAGACGTCTGTATTGGGCCGGAAGTTATAGGAATACAGAATGAAATAAATTGGTGCGAATACAGTAACCACAGGGTAATGTATTTGAGCAGTATACAGTGATACACTGATTAGACACACAGTCCTTCAGTCTCACTAACAAAAGTCTGTTTGACAGGCAGTCATTGATTCAGGTGACTGTCGACTGTCTTCTGGTGTTTCTGGCATTAATAAATCAACCTGAATTGTGTAAAATGTACCGGAGAAATCAAAGAACATGACGCTCACAGAGCTTCCATTATGGGCTAAAAATGTGTGATGAGACATGATGTTACATGGATTAAATCAAGTTAACAGCGACAATCAACACTTATACTGATGAGCTCTTGCTTTTCTGACATTTCCTCTCAATCTCAGTCAGATTAGAAAGATTTTTTTAACTCTTTCTCTGGAATATCGACCTGATTTTGGGATTTTTAAGGTTCCTCTGGAAGGTAAAGCTCTAGCAACTAGCATTTTTGTCCTCCATATTTACTTAGATACAGGTTTCCAATTGAATTATGATACTGCAGTTGGCCGGTTTGCAGTAAAAATGGTATGTGCAGTAAATACGGTGGTGTACAGTATCCACCACACATTCAATTTTGGCCTTATTTGACCTGAATGTCCAATTTTTTCTTTAGTTTGTTTTTTTTTTGTTTTTTTTTAAGCTTGTATTTACTCAAGTTGTCTTAGTCTGACATTTTGAACTCGGTATCTTGTGGCTGGCACTATGTGAACTCCTTGATGTTCAAACACATTTTTAATTGCTGTGAGTTTATGTTTAGACGGGGAAGCCTTCTGATTTGCTTTGCTCTTAGGAAAAATAACAAGGTTTACTTTAAAGTGAACTCATTAAAGCAACTGCGTTAACCTTTGAGGTCAAGAGCTTTTCTCTAATCTTCTGTTGTTTTGCCACTTTTCTAAGCTCATGCCACTTGTAAGCTAGCTTGAGCATAAAATAATTTACAGTGGAGTAATAATAAAAAAACTCAACTCTGCAAACAGAGTGCTAACTTAGAAAGTGATTTTAGATATGATGGACATTCATACCTGCAGATTTATCCAAATTATGTCACTGAATGGGGCACATACTGGTGGATTTGGTTCTACAACTTAAACAGCAAATGACAGCAAAGTAAAAATAATTGTCGGGAGGAGTTGAATCTACAGTGGGCCCTAATAATACTAAATCATGTATCTCTAATCTCTTCCTGCTCCCTCTATGGGAGGATGAAGTGACTTTGCTAGAAATGGCAAGCTGTTAAACCTGTAATTATAGTCCCAAAATGTTTCCTTGGTGGTATTCTCAACATGAAAGGAGCAGAGAGAACACAAAGCCTCGTTTACTCCTGATAAAGTGAGAAAAATATATATACTTGCACTGAATTGATGGGAATTTGTTTCATTTCTTGAAAGGCCAAAGCTGTACCAGGATGTACTCCCACTGAAGATGCTGCTGAAGCTGACAGGACGGAGTCATCCTCCCCATGGGAAGCATCCTGGACCGACATGGTGCTGAAAAGCATTTCAGCGAGGAGTAAGCCACTACTCCAGAAGAACAAACCCACAACGGGACAAAGAACTTCATTGTTGGAGATGAAACCAAAGCGGAACTGTCTGGAACATAATGACCACCGATACAGGAGGAATGGACCGAAATTCCAGCAATCTCTGGAATGTAGAATGATGATTCCCAAAATGTTTGGTCCAAAGGTAATGCTACAAAGTACTGAGGAAATGTATGTAAACGTCTGACTGTGAAGACATTAATCAATCATCTATGACAGACTATTTTTTATTATTGTGGCTTTTAGCAAATGAAATACATTTAGATCTTCTAACTGAACTAAAACGTAAGAAGTTTGCTCTGATTTAACTTAATTTAAATGCAAGTAAACTTCTGGATTCATCTGCATCTAACGACAGCATCTAAACATTTTATCTTATTTTTTTTCCAATTAAGAATTTATTCAACGGTAAATCACGGTCATCCTGGAGTCGTTGATTCATTTCTTCACAGTGAGCGTATGCAGCCTCCAACAATGTAAATTATGAATCAGATAACACCAGTTTGGCCTTGAGATTATGCCCTGCTGACAAAACGCGATGCTCACCTTCTGCAAGACGCCGCCGTGATGCAAGACCTGCACAGGGTTTCAATATTAATGACACACACACACACAAGCTGATGTGTTTCATCCCATCGGCCCACTGGGGCTCAGCATGCAGCTGCTCCTCACGTGTGATCAAACCTCCTATCAGATGTTACTTCTGCTTCAATGGAAACACTTTGAAGTAATGCTACTCTTACTTTAGTGCAGTTTTTTTCGGGGGTGGAGGCTGCTCTAGTCAACTTGACTGATTTCACCAAATCAAGAACAAGCTCATTTTTATGGGGGAATTTTTCTGCCATAATTCGAGAGCACATATTTTCAGTCTGAAAGCAGGATTTCATCACCTCCATGGGAACTGTCCTGGACCGACATGGTTGTTCTCAAAGCTTTTAATACTTGTGCTGACATTTTGAGTTTGAAAGCAGGACTTTGTGTCTTTCTTTTGAAAATTGAAATAATGATCGTACTCAAAATTTCTGCTCTCTTTTAAACATCGTCCAAATGTGGCACAAAGGTTGCCAGGCGACTGCACTTTTTTGTTCCAAGCACAAAATGATTCACAAGCGAGCAGAGTGGTTAGCAAGTGGAGATTTGATCCGGGCAGGGACAAGTTATGAGTGCGAGGAGAAAGGTTTGAGAAAGCACAGTGAATATTTAAAAGACACCAGAAGTTTTGAATACAAGCATTACAAGCTCTGAGGAGAAAGACATGAAGTCCTACTTTCAAACTCAAAATGTGTGCTCTCGAATTATGGCAGAAAAATTCCCCCATATTTTAACTCTTGACTTTAATATGTGAAACAAAGGAAGCACTTAAGATACAAAGGAAGTCTTTAATTATATCAAATTGATGTTTTTAGATTATATTAAAATGAGTTGAAGCAAAAACATGTCTAAGAGTTGCAGGATACCAGGTCTTGTGTCCTGGTATCCTGCAATGAACTACCATTGCAGATACCAGTGAACTATCAAGTGAATGATCGTTCACTGGTATCCTTGTGAATGATACAAATGAATGATAGATCACTGGTATCATTCACACTGGCACTGGCAGATACCATTACACTGGTATCTGCAATGGTAGGTCATTGCAGGTACCAGTGAACTATCATTCACTGGTATCATTCACAAGGATACCAATGAATGATCATTCACTTGATTGATCATTCACTGATCAATCAAGTGAATGATCAGTGAATCATTCATTTGATTCACTGATCAAGTGAATGAAAAACATCATGGAAGTCAAGAAAGAGAATAAAACTATTTCCTGATATTAAATCTGAGTAGTAGGACAAGTGTTATACTATCAATTATATGGCTTCCAACTGTAAAATCATGTTGAGTTTTTTGAAAAACACCATCAAGCTCTGCAAAATGGAGGAAGAGGAAGTTTAGCTATGAAATTATATTCACCTCTCCTTTGTTGTTGGTGGTCAATTTAAAGTTAATACAATTGCTTTATGGTCTGTTAAGGGTGTTGGCATAATTTCTGTTTGGCAATGCTCTGATTGTCCAAAACCTGCAGCCACGGATCAGATGAGACCACAAAAAAACTGCAGCCTGGGGTCCTGTTGTCAAGAGCACATATGACATCATGTTCAACCCTTATGATTGAACATGATGTTACGGATAATTAATGACGAGCACAGAAGTCCAGAACACCACTTGGGTTTAAATCGTCCCTTCATCCTTCCATCCCTTCATCCTTTCATCCCCTTCTAACATGACAAACAACCATGCACAAACACTCACACACACCGACCTAAGGAGAATTTAGAGACCAATTAACCTGACACTCATGGTTTTGGACTGTGGGGGGAAGCCGGAGAACCCGGAGAGAACCCACACCTGCACAGGGAGAACATGCAAACTCCATGCAGAAAAAAGGCCTGGAATTGAACCCAGAACCTTCTTTCTGCAAGGCAACAGTTCTACCAACTGCGCCACTGTGCATCATGCCTTCTTTTCTAAATCTTTAAACTTATATCTTCGTGTTGTGGTCTGTCTTGAAATGAAATCAATATGTTAACTTAAGTTCAGGAGGAGGGTCACATCCAGACCACACCTCTAATTCTCCAATCAGTTCTTGACTCACTCTTTCTTCTCAATCCGTTACGTTTCGTCAACCTTCTACCTCTTTACTCCTTTTGCTGCAGGTTTCGTCTGGGGGTCCTATGTGGACTCAGGAAGATAAAGTGGAGTGATTCTCCCAAAGACCAAACCCCTACAGTCTTCACCTCTTCACCTCCCTTCATCCCTTCATTCCCTCCTGATCCAATCATATTCACATTACAGTGATCCCTCGCCACTTCGCGGTTCACTTATCGCGGATTCGCTATTTCGCGGATTTTCATAATGCTTTTTTTTTTTTTTTTTTTTTTGGTGGATTGTGCTATGAATTCTGATTCGCTAAAACTCACTCCGCTTCTTGTATCAAAACATGCTACAATTGTGCTATCATTTGTCGTCTCGTGCAGTTAATGCATTACATAAAACAACTTGGCAAATTAACATTAAGTTGGCCAAATTATCTTGTAATTTGAAGAGAACACTGCAGAGCGCAGTCAGGATGCAGCAGTCTGAAGAGCAGTGAAACGGCCTACGTGAGTCACTGTATTTGTATACAGTACATGTAATAGTTGCTAATTGTAAAAAAAAGTTTTCTATTTCTTCACTTATCAGGTTTTCTCAACCCCAGAGCGATAAGCGAGAAACTGTATACACACATAACTGTGTTTATGATTGTTTATCTCTGTGATGGACTGGCGACCTGTCCAGGATGTACACTGAGTCTTCACCTCCCTCCATTCCTCCATCCCTTCTTCAATAAATCTTTAAACTTCTAACTTTATGAGGTTAGAAGTTTAACCTCATACTTCTAACCTCAGAAGTAGGTCACACTTGGTAATTTGTAGTGAAATCCAAATCTTTATCCTTCCATTATTTTGAGAACCCTGATGGTTTTGACCCATAATGTGAACAGTGTTACACATTTTCTTCAGAAGCCTTCTGTCTCTTCCATCTTTCAGGTTTTCTCAACCCCAGAGCATGGCGAAACTTTTTCATCAATGATTTCTTCACTGGAGGGGGAGCCTTTGCTTCTGCAATCTCCTGATCTTTCAGTTTTAGCTCCTCAGAGATCTTACGATTTTGTGCAAGTTGCCGTTCAATTTCAGCAGTCAATGCATCCAGTTGTTCTTTAAACTTTATCTCGTTTAAGAAGAGCTTTCGTTTCACTTCATCCAGTTCTTTCTGCAGCAAGTTCTTTTCTGCATGGAGGAATTTTGCTCTCTTCCCGTTCCGTATTTCAACCTCCGCATGCCGATATCTCTCATCTCTATGTTCTTTCTCCATTATTTGTATTTCCTCCCTCAGGGCCAAAATGTCAATTTCATATTTTTGGACCATTTCTAGAGTGGCATCTTTAACTTGGTCCAGCTCTTTCTGGATGCATCTCTCCGCCTCTTGGGAAGCATCTTGCTCTGAAGCCATTTTTTGAAGAAGTGTTTCGTTCTCTGTTTGTAATTCTGCATAAAGCAGTTTGTTAATTTTTGCCATCTCAGCATGAGCTTCTTCGTTGTCCTTCAGCTCCCGCTCCAGTGAACATACCCGTTTTTTAAGTGTTAAGACCTCGGTATTGAATTTTTTGGTCATTTCCAGGTTTTCCTCTTTCAGTTTGTCCACTTCTCTCTGGAGACATGTCTCTTTTTCTCTGGTGGCGTTTTGTAGAGATAATTGTCCACGAATAATTGTCTGAGAGTTTGCAGTTTTTTCCATCTCCAGCTCTTCCTGTAACGTTTCCACCTGTTCTGCTAGATTAATCATGTCCGTTTGAAACTTGGCGAGAACTTCTTGGAGGGCTTTATTTTCCATCAGAAGTTCATTCATTCCTTTGTTTGCCTCACTGCATCCATCAACGTTGTTTACATTAAACCTGCATTTTTCCAGCATCAGTTTTACGCTGTGCAGTTCCTTTTCCAAATCATTTGCTCTCTGGTGTTCCTCGTTAAATTTGGCTCTTTCCGCATCCAAGAGAGTTTTTAGTCTGTTCACTTCCTCCTCCAAAGAATTACCGGCATCCTGATTTTGACTGTCCTTCAGTCCATCTTCCTGGCAATGAGTCTCCTCTTCAAAGAATTTCTTCATCTCAGTCTCCATTTCTCAAAAATTGTTTTGAAAATATGCTGCAAATGATCCATAAATGAACAGTGATAACAATGATTTCAACCGCTTTCGCTGCTCAGTCAGGACAGACATTAAAGTCTCCTTCAACACATAATATAATGCTGAAAGTGCACACACGGTACGTGTTCTATATGTCCGTAGTTGGTGTTGATCATAACAGTTGCGATGTCAGTTGTTAGAGGTTGCTATGACAACATAAACAAATCAGAAGTTTAGAGCCGACTCTTGCCTCACTCTCTAACCATGTTTTGCAAAATACAACTACATTATATAACGCAGAATAAGAGTCGCTAAATTTATATCTAGTTAATCTTTTGAAAAAAAAAAAAAAAAGTTAAAGGAGTCTGAAAAATCTCCTTTGAGCAACAAAATGGTTAGTAAGATGATCTACTGGTCTGGGTTGGTGGGATGTTCAAATTTGAACATTCGCTGCTGTGATCATGAGACACTCAAACCCTTCCACCACGCTGACAGCCTGTGGAGTTGGAAATGATGACGAGTAGATCGATTGATGATGCATCTGCGGCGATGTAAGTGCTGCACCGGTCCATCATGACAACGAGAGAGCTGAGCTGAAAAACAAAGTTATTGATTTACCAGTTGATCTACATTCCTCCGATCATTTATGGACATGAGCTCTGGGTTTTGACCAAAAAACATGATTACGGATCCTAGAGACCAAAGTGAGTCTTGTACGTAGGGTGTCTGGACTCTCCCTTAACGTTTCCCACATTCTCAGGCGTGTTGTCCATATTCTGTGAGACACAAGGACTCAGCACACACTATCCTCAGATGGTTGAGAGTACATAGCTGAGTGTACCGATTGCCTATATTTCTTAGATGCTAGTTGGGCGCCTAGTGCCGTTATCTCTCCATCCGCACACAACCTTAATGCACTCTTGAATAAAATTCCATCCTAACTTCAGTAGGTCTGAAGATCATGGCCTCTGGAAAAAAAAAAATCCTCATTGTACTTAATATCTCTGACTCAATCAGCAACTGAGTCATTTAGATCGGTACAATGCAGCACAGGAGGAAACAAACACTCCCGTAGTCATGCAGATATAATATTTCAGACATAATAAAACTGTTTTGTTCTGACATGTTTTCTTTTAGGAAGCCGTGATGAGGCACGGAGGTGATATTTAAGGGGTAAAAAAAAGAGGTAAGTGAACTCTCAGCGGAGCTCATTTTCAGTCGTCTTCCAGCCCACATTCCACGTAATATGGACCGAACGGTCCCTCAGACGTCCACCTCGCCGACATCCTGTCATCGTTCCGAGCTAATGAGGCCTAATGGTCAAATCAGCAGAACAAGAAAAAGCACTTTAGAGCTGAAACTATTACATAAATGCATTTCTTTCTTTTTTTTTTTTACCAGTTTTTCATTTCAGATCTTAAATGTCACTTGGCTGTCACAGCAGGTAGGAGCGAGAAGTACTAATCAACAGCAGACGTAATGGCAGAGAGAACACTGAAAGTCCACAGCCGCACATTTCATGGTGGTTGTTATCAGCTTTTATATTCAAACTATTTAAAGCTGCAACAATCAATATTCAGATTTCAGGTCAAACTGTTTGGTGCCACAATAAAAAACAATCAAATATGCACAATTTCTAATGATCAGAGGATTTCATACACCTTTTTAATTTTTCTTTTGAAGTCTCAGCGCTGTTACCATGAGCTTGTTTTCTACCTGTGGTTGTTGGTGTGCGTTTCTCTCAGCAGCAGTACCGGCCACAGCTGTCTCCACTCTCCTTTGCCTCTCAGGTGCAGAGTATGAGCTGAGCGATTACCTGAAAGCAGCATCATTTGGCAGCAAAGATGCATCTGATTTCCACCCCCCCGATGTTACCTTCTCTGTGCAACGTTCCAACGATTTACAGAGGATGTTTACCACTGACAGATGATGTCATCTAGGACACTGAGGAATATCATCTCTGCTGGTGGTTGATGCAGATGGAGATCTTTGTGTTGTTGTTTTATTGACAAATTAAAACCTTCCTAAAACGGAAAACATTAGGTACAACAGAAAGTACTCATCCTTTAACAACCACTAGTGCAACTTTCTTCTGTCTTTTAACTCATAAGTAAACAGGGCTACAAACATCCAGTGTCTTTTCCTCGCAAACAGACATGGGCGCACACAAATCGGCAGGCTGGTCCATATCTCCATCTGTCATTGGGCGAGAAGTGGGGGCACACACCCTGGATGGGTTACTAGCATACCTATCAAATTTTGGACTTGAGAATATGCGAAATGTCGCCGTCCGGTGTTACTGTACCGTACTGATTCTAGGTACAGTACAAAAGTTTGGACACACCTTCTAATTGAATTCAATTAGAAAGTGTGTCCAAAGTGTGTATATACTACCATAAGAGCGGGGGGGGGGGGGGGGGGTGACAAAGGGGAGGAACGGGGGTACAATACGGGATATTTACGGGAAAAATGATAATATGGGAGCATGGCGGGAGAGAGGGGTTGAAAACTAGTAGTCTCCCACCCCGGGAGATTTGTCAGGTATGGTCGCCAGGTCATCTCAGTCCGACATGGAGACACACAAAACAAGCAAGCATTGTTACACACTCCAATCAAAGAGACTAATTAACCTAAAAGTTATTTTTTCAAACTGTGGGAGGAATTTGCTGTACCTGGAAGGGCAGCAAGAAAATCCCCAGCTTTTATTTTTCAGCTATGATAAAATAAAATCAAAACATTTTTTACATGTCGTCACCTTTGGTTGCTGTTACTTAAACTGTAACTGTTTCAATATGAGATTTGTTGTTTGAAAGTGGAAAAAGTTTGGATTCACTTGGAAGGCTACATTTTTCGGGGGGGATTGTTTCACTTCAGAGCTGCCAGAACATCTGTTCTCAGTCTCCTCCTCGCTGGCACACCAGCGCTGCCACACACAAGCAGCAGCAGCAGCAGCAGCGTGCCGGACAGATTCATGGGATGGCACTTCCTGCCACATTTGTTACTCCTGTCACCAGCAGCAGGAGACATTCCCATGATAGGAGTGGGCTGTGGTTGTCAGAGGACGCGTGTCTTGTCAAACAGTGATATTCAGGAGGGCAGAGGGGGGAGGAGAGGGTCTGCTGGTGCCAACACCCACTTGCATTCCTCCTATCTACACTGATTCTTTCACTACTTAGCGGTGGCACTAAACAGCAATAAGTCCAACAAGATCATTTAGAAATTCTTTTTTAGCTCTAGTGGCCTTTATTTGAAAGTGCTAAGACAGGAAAGAAGGTAAAGAGGGAGAGAGAAGACATGTGCCAAAGATCATCAGGCCAGGAATCAAACCTACAACAGCAGCATCAAAGACTGAGGCCTGCTTATGTGGGTTGTGCTAAACCGCTACACCACCACACCACCCCAGAAATTCTGAAGGGTAAACAAAAGTTTCCACACTCCTTCTGCTTTTCCTTAAACTTCAGAGTACTTTAGAGGATTTTGTGTGACAGAACAACACGAAATACCGCATAATGGTGAAGCTGAAGGAAAAAACAAAACATTCAAAAGTCTGCACAAGTAAATGTCCAGAAAGCCCTAAATAAAATACAGAGCAACTAAAAGTCTTCAGAGGGAAAGAAGTGAAGGAACATGGCAGAGAAAGAAGAGACATTTAAAGCAGGGTCCGTGATAAAACAATAAAAAAGCCTCTAGTTTCTCATGGAGAAGTGTCCAATAAAAGAGCAGGATGTACCTGCACATTCCTACACTGCAAAAACACAGAATCTGACAAAGCAGCTTCTACTGCAAATATCCTAGTACACTTAAAGTAAGAAAATAATAACTTCTAAGTAAGTTTTCAAACCCTCCCGACCCCATTAGGGAAGAAGGGTGTTCAGATAATGGATGGATGGATGGATGGTAAGTTTTCAGCAAGATATAGGAGCTTGTTATAATACTGATATAATAAAAGTTTCACTGACAGATTATTTCATTTTTAACACGAGAAAATGTCTTGGAATAAGTGGAACTGGTACTTTTTAAAATTATTAATATTTTTTTTAACTTAAAACAAAGTCCTATATCTTGTCTTGTTTCAAATGTACTAAGAGATTTGAACTATAAACAAGATTTTAAAAAAAACTTGGTAAGATTTTGTGTTTTTGCAGTGCACCAAGACATGGCCATCTTTCTAAAGGAGACAGAGATCCACTGCTCAGGTAGGACAGTCTATTATATTTACTCTTCCCAAATCACATCCAAATAAATCAAAATGTTTCTCAAACAAGTAACTCAATACAATCATATGTTAGCGTCTGGTATTGTACTATTCAGCCGGCAAGAGGAAAAACATGCTAATTTGACATTGGCTGTGGCTCAGCAGACAGATGTCGTCGTTAATGACGATGACTTAGATGAACACCGACTTCCTCTGGACTCTTCAGAATCCACACAAAGCACGTTCCAACTCCACGCGACACTCCTCCTCTACCCCTTTATACAGCTGAGGATTTTTCAACTTCCGTCTTTGTCGGCTCTTTCAGGAAGCCGTTCGTCACCTTTTGGGGGAAACCGCGACCGTTGAACAGCACCCACCTTACACCTGTGTGACTCCCGGTGGTGATGTCACCAATCAGACTGAATACTTTCCAAACGCACAGTGGCTAAATGTGTTTTCAGAAAGAGACACAAAATAAGAAAAAAAAGCTCATCGAGACAACTTATGTGTGATGAGTCCGAGTTTTCGTCTGGACGGTCTGTTGAAGCTGCTTTAACTAGATGTAAAATGCTCTTCCACAGCAAACCAATAACCCCTGCCGGCGCTGAAGCAACCGGGTTTAAGCACCGGGCATGACTTGAATTGATGAAGCAATCATAACCTTGTAAAGATCTGCTTCGACTCTGATAAACACACTTCTAAATTCATTAATCCCAGCCTCTGTAGCTTTCTATATTTGGCCGCGATGCAGGGTGGCCTCTGCGTGGCTCCCTCTGAAGCCCATGGCCGCCGCTTTTTATTAGCTCTGTAAATCAAAGTGGCGCGGGGACTGCATCGGAGAGAGCCAAGAATTACAAGTTTTCATTAATGTAGCAGAAGAAAAGAACGAATCCCCACTGCAAGAGAGCAATGAATAGCGCTTAAAATTCACTAATGGTAATGATGCAAATAATACAATTAGCCCCGTAATCAAGGTTGGCAACCCAGCTGCAGTCTGAAATTACGATTTGCATTTTCTATACTCCCTCCAATATAATTATCTCATTAAGTACAAGCTAAATAATCAAGTAATAATGCTCGTGTTGTCATGGGAAGAATGGTTAACTAGTAAACATAAAAATAAAAAGTTCTTATGTAAATCTAAGTTCTGTTGTCCTTATTGCGAGTCTTTCGGTTGTAGCTTTCGCTTACATTCTTTATTTGAGAAATCAGTGTGGACGTTTGGTTTATTGGAGTGGATATCACCCAGAAGACTGCTGACACCTGTAATGAAAGTTTTGGACCTAAAGGTCACAAGGAAACATTGTGTAGAGGGCTGAGATGATACGGGATGAGTCTCATATCCGCTCGACAACAAGATCAAGGGGAGATAACGCCGCGCTCGTCATAAAGCTGCTAACAGAGCGCTTTGACATTTCACCGCCAGACACACATCCCATGAAACATCCTGCACCCAGCACTTCCATTTGGCTGAATGGGTTTAGAAGTGTTGTGCTCGGCTCCGTCTGCTGCAGAAAAAATCAAGATGGGGATGATGTGGAATGTGTACAGTTCGCCATTGCAAAACTGCCGGGTCAGTTCTTCATGCTTTTGCCACAGAAGCTGACCAATCATTGGGTCGCAAAATCGTGTCCCAGTTTGTTTGGGGAGAGAAAGCGGCACCGTAATTCTTCATAAATCATCAGATTGAAATGCATAACACCCTGATCTTCACAGAACTTCTTCCAAATGGTGAGATGGTGAATGTTTGTGGAGAATAACAAGCCAGAGCCAAACCTGATCAATGGCCGTAACTAGTTTCTCTTTGCATGAAACATTTAGAGAGTTTCATGCAAACTTCATCTTTACTCAGAATCCTCCTCCTCACACTCTCAAGAACAAGAGAGAGACATCTTTTGAGTAAAATAAATAACTGGTTCATCTCAGGACAAACAGTCGAGCTGATGTGGATGTTTTTGCTCTGTAAGCGGTTTATTTCAGGTGTGGGCTAAACTCTGGTAATCTCTCATAAACCCTACTTATAGAGAAAAAAAGATGGAAAAGGGATTAGCTAAAGGTTCTGCTGTTCTGAAGTGAGTAGTTGTTAAAAACACCTTTTAAAGACGAACTGCATCATAAAGACACGTAGATTTAGAAGGAATTCACCCAAAAAGATGTCCAAATCAGCATGTTACGGACAATGTTGGAAAACTTGAGAGGGCACAACAGACTTGGCCTAGAATAGAGCCGTACCCCACTGAGAGCTACGAGGGCATTTCAGGAACAACGAGTTAGTTTCCTCACACCGGAGTGGAAACATTCAAAACGGGGGAAATTCTCTACAGTTCTTCAACAAAATGAAGCTTCCTACTGTTTTCATGAACATGAATGTTTGAACGTCTCGGTCGTGTTGGGAAACAAACCTCAACGTTCCACCTGAAGGTCTCCTTTCTGTTTGGTGCAGGACCAATCAGGCAGGGATTGTGATTCTTATCCAGACAAATCTGTTGTCCCACAAAAGCAGCGCCGTATTGTTTTTTTCAGTAATGATTTACAAGATCAATAAAACTCTCAAGGAGAAAATGTGAAGCTGGTACATCCAGTCAAGCATGAAAATTAGCAATCTGGCATATTGATTAGCTTCCCTTATGCCCATTTTTTATAGAAATCTCAAATTTATGTCTTTTCTGATTAATACTTCTTATGTTTGTCACTGATGATAAATAAATCATTTTCTGTAGAGATGTGGATTTTTTTTTTTTTTGCTGCTTCTACATTTTCCCTGATCTTGTCTTTCCTTTATTATTATTACTACAGCCTGACCCTGTAGAGGTTACCTCTGACCCACGACTCCAACACCGTTTACCTCTCATATATGAATGTCACATTTCAGATGTGAACCTAAATTAACCTCTTTGCGTTTTATGCATTTCATCTAATAATGTGTCATTTAAATGTCTGACCCCTTAACACCGAGACCTGTCAAGAAAGCTCATAACATCCATTAGCCATGATTTCACTTCCTGTCTTGTGAGGTAAAATGTACGATCCAGTTTTTTTATTTTCAGATTAAGTTTGTTTCACATTTCTCTAAAATGTTTGACCTATCACTGTCCGTTTTTCTGATCCTCGTGATCAGGAAACCGATCACGATGGTTTTCAAGGGAGAAAAAAACCCCCATCGAAGTCCATCAGGAAGCATGTGCTTTGACTAGACTTTCCATCTGTCATTTTTCCTGCCACGTAACCAACATCTCACCTGAGGATCCGTTACCTCGGCTGGATGACGAGACGACAGAGTAATGTCACCGACGGCTCTGTGGCCTCCAGTAGAGCCCGCAAGGAAGACGTTTCGGGAACGGTTTGCTTTCCTGCACCAGCGACTCCATCGCTCCTCTCCGCAAATTGAGGAGTTCTGAAGCAATAACCAGGGCAACATTAGGGAAACTGGTAGAGGACACAACCTAACCAAACATGGATGAAGCCTAAGGGAAGGTGGCCTCATACGCATCGGGATTTTACTGCCTGAAGCTGAAATCTATTTTGTCAGAATGATTTTGTAGGTTTTGCAGCCTACAAAATCTTTGCAATCTCAGACTCTTTCCTAATCCTAATATTGTATTGAAATGAGCTGTTGGTGTAGCAACTAATAACCAAACACCTGTTTTAAACTTCTCTGATTTGTATGCACTGTTCTTTGATCATTGTGACGGAAATCGGTCCCAGTCCATTTTATTTTTAAGTGTCCAAGTAAAGGGGGGTGGGGGGAGTTGAGTAAAAATACACACCAAAACTTTTCAGGCAGTACTTTGTGTTGGTCTGTTTCATAAAACCCCAATAAAACCTTGTACAGGGCATACGGTCAGAAGGAGATGCTACGACACATTCGGCAGATCCCACACATCCTGGACACAGACAGTTTAAATCCTTACCTTTGGGTCAGTGCTCCAGACAGTTTCTTCCCCCCCAGGTTGTCTCTCTGATGGGCACAATGGACACTTTCCAGCTAAAATAGTCAACTACTTCCCTGTGAAACAAAAGCATATGTGCACAGTCACATTTTTTCTTTCTTTTTACAAGATTCCATAAGTGAAATAATCTGCCAAAGGAGCTGGTACTTTTTCATAAATATTAACAAATCATTGACTTAAAACAAGCTCCTATATCTGGCTGAAAATGCACTTGTGTACTAAGACATTTGCACAAGAAACCCTCCCAGCTCACCCCCAACAAAAAATGCTTGATAAGGTTTAGTGGTTTTACAGAGTATGCTTGAAAACTAAATTCCTTGTTGGCGCTCAGAATAAAGCGGATTCAGATCCTGAAAATACACGGAAGTCTATGCGAGTCAGTTTAAAACAAAGGCAAATACATTCCTTCAGAAATATCTTTATTTAATGAAAGCATCTCTTTCAAGTAGGAAATAGACTTTACAAGTATCTTACATGATATCTGTTTGATGTGGTGAAAACCTATTGATAAAAACCAGAAGCAGAGAGCACAGAAACACAGTGAAAGAGGAAATAAAAGGAGAACGCGTGGGAGTTAGCAGGGGAGGGAAAAAAAAAAAAGAATCTGATGGCAAAACAGTCACTGAACACAAATCACGCTGAGACATCAGCCTTCAGACAATAATTACAGTGATTTAGCTCCGCAGCTCAAACAGAAAAGATGCCGAGTTCAAGACGAGAATTAAAAGGAACAGAGGAGGAATAGCAGAGCTGTGGGTTTCAGTATGAGCAGACGGAACCAGAGGTAAACATTAGCCACCGTTAGCTCTTTGCGTCACGGATGAAATCCGCAGCAGCAAAGCTGGGTGACGCCACGACAGGCGAAGAAGTGCTGGTGAAATCCTCTGCTCAGTTCTGGGAACTCACGTTTAAAGATCCTGCTCCTTTTAGAGCTTGGGAAAAACTTAAAAACTGGATTTGATAAGCAAAAATCCGTTTTTTTGTAGAAATATCGCAACGATGCAAATTCAAGTATTTCGCCAAGAGCTCTGAGGTTACTTCCCCCCCATCCAAGATAATACAAACACAACACAAGTGTAGAATAAAACATGACTAACCGAACTGTTTCCTTGAAATGACATTAATCCAACCAGTCAGGAGGGAGACCTGAGACGCTCTAGTTTCATATCTGAAGCTTGTGGAGAGGAAGCGGCCGCGAAGACACGGCGCAGTCTTAATGGCTGAGGCTAAAAGCCCCCGTTCTGCGGGGAGTGGACGTTCCAGGTGAACTATTCCAGCTCTCCGTTAATCGTCTGCAGACGGTTTCTCTTTTCACCAAGAAAATTCAAAATCAATCCACTTTTTTTTTATATATGTTTTTTACCCCGAGAAATGCTGTGCTAATCCCTAGCATAGCGGCTAGCTAGTTAGCTTAGCACGAAGACTGTAAACGGGGCCAGATTTGGTTTGGTGAACATTAGTGGAAGAAAACCCTTCAAGCAGCAGTGTATTAAGTCGTTCTATATGCAGAAAGAGGATCCACTTGCTGGCATTCTGAAATAGGGACACACCACATATTGGGTGATATTAGTCTTTTTTTTTTTTTTTTTTTTTTTTTTAACATATTAGTATCGGCCCCATACATAAAAATGGGCAGATATTAACAACCGATAAATTTTCCATATCCCATCCTAAAATCTCAGTATAATAAAATCTGAGTTCACTCAAAAATAATAGTAATAAAATGTTGAAAAAATATAGAGTCTGCAAAATATCAAAAAGTTAAAAAAAGAAACAACAACAAAAAAAACACTATAAAAATAAATATTTGTGATTTTGTGTCTAAAATTTTTTTATCCAACACAAACAAGTATGCAACATGGTGCAGTTTTAAAGAAGCTGTACTGTACAGGTTTTTTGACCATCAAAACAGTAGAGAAAAAAAATGATATCGGCAAATATTGGTTATCGACCAGAACAGCGATATTAATATCGGATGTCAATATTGGCCTTGAATTTCATATTGTTGCATCCCTACTTTCAAACAAAAAAATGTCCCAGGGCTGCTTCGATTGGTCGTCGTTCGCTACAAGTTGGCAAAAATGAAATTTGACAATTTTACTTCAAATTGACATTTTCTTTGCATGTCCCTCTAGCTTTAATCCTAGATAAGAAAGCAACATATATAGAATAGTGAGATATAAAATATTAAGCTGCTCTGAAATCTGAAGGGCACAGAACTGGCAAAAGACAGTTTGACTCTTTAGATGAAAACTGCAAATTTAAAACACAAACCATAAAAATGAAAGAGATTTTGCCTAAAGACTCACCAGTCAGTCAGTCAGGCAGATTGAAATCAGCCAATATTCCTTCTGATCAGCTCTGATTGAGATGTGGGACACACTCTGAAAATCTTTTTTTTTCCTGCACTCATCAAAACTTAAGATTCCCACCAGTTTTGATTTATAAATGCATCAACCAACACATACTTTCCTACTTTTTTTTATTTCATTAGAAAAATTTACCCAGTTAATCCAGAAATGTTTTCATCAATTTGATGTGATACATTTTTATCTTCTGTATGATGGCGTTCTGAGCAAAAAAAACAAACAAAAACAAAAACCCCATCAAAATGGAGATTGGTATTGTCCAGAAATTGTGCATTTGTAGCTAAAAACAAAGGAATTGCTTGTGAAAAATGTCTGTGCCTTGCTTTTACTCATCATAGTTCCCCGATCAGTTCCAGATTATAAGAGAAATTGGTGGGTTGGTTGGTAAAATGTTTTGTTTGAAGTTGCAATGATCTAAAGAATCGTTCAGCAATGTGTAAACCGCAGCACAGGCGAAACAAAATTCAACAACTAACACGAGCGACTTTCCCATTAGTTCGAATCAGATAGCGGTTTTGGACAATCTTATAATCCCTTTATTTTCAGTTGAACTCAAAATGTCTGCCCCCATAAAATCCGTTTCCTTTCCTGTGTTCTGATTCCCGCCAACAGGAAGTCATCATTGGCAGAGTCAGATCCGCTTCCTGTTACTGGGATGTTATCTTTTATTCGTCATTAACAAAAGATCTTCTGTTAGCACACAAAATGTTTACAAAATATACAAATAACAAAAAAACTAATGGAAGAAACACATTCAAATGTCTGGATAAACTAATTGACCCTAACAACCTGCTGCGATCAAAGAATAATTATAACAATAATTTAAAAAAAATCTTAGAAAGTGGAAGTTGAGATTAATTTTTTTTTTTTTTTTTTTTTTAGCTGCACAACTTGGCAAACCTATTTCAAAACTCTTTGGCAAGAACCATCAGTAAAATATACACTTATGTTTTTTTTTTTTATTCATCTTTTCAACAATATAAAAATCCAAATAGAAAAACAACAGAAGTATCAAATTTCATAAGTCCTAGAGCTTACCTCGCAATAAAATGTTAACGTCAAAGGATTTATGCCACCAAAAGGCGATTTATATTTATATCTATTTATATTCATATATATATATTTATGTATAGCAGTGCTACAAAAGTCCAAGCCTTCATTTCCGCAGAAAGGCGCTGGTTCTGTACAGGACATTCAGGTTTTTATTACGACACACATTCATCGCTCCCCACGTCGTAACCACGGCGACTCCGGATTACGGGAGGGAGTGGGAGAGCGATGTGTGGGTACCGTGTGTGACGTCGGTAAGGACTGGCTTTCAGTCAGTTTTCCCCCCCCTCTCACATAAAGTCGTTTAGCTCCGCCTCCAGGGCGGCGACCATCTCGTCTGCCTCCGAGCTGCTGCCCTCCTCTTCCTCGTTGGAGTCTTTAGACGACTCGTCGGCGGAGTCCCGCCTTGCCTGCTTGCTCTCCACGTCAGCACCCTCCTCATCCTCTCCGGCGTCATCGTGCTTCCGTTTCTGACACCTGGACGAAAAAAACACAACAGAACAGAACTTGAAGATTGCTTTCCATATGCTAAATCGAAAGAGTCTTAAGGTTTTCAGCTTGCTGATTGGACAGCAAACTGCAGTCCAGCAGGTTTTCTGTTTTTAGCTCCGCCATCTTCCTTCGTCCTCATTTCCCCAAGAAGTGGACGGATTGGTCGAGTCTATTCAAGCATCTTCAAGGTACGTTTTCAAACTTTTCCATCGTCACACTTTGGAGATTAAAAACAATACAAATGAACTAAAGAGGAAGTTTCAATTCACAGTTTTATTTAATTTATTGCTGTTATCAATTTTATGCAGAACAGGTACACAAAAATATTATATAATGTCTATAACCGTTTCCCTAACACACCCTGAATGGTCCAGGAAAGTGAAAAAAAAAGAAGAAAATTTCACCGTAAGAGCTGCGGTTTGTCGTATAAAATAACACCTTTTATATCGTGAGTTACTTTGACGGAACGGCCAATTTCTGTTTATTCAAAACATCTGAATCGGGTATAAAATAAAATATTTCCATACTTAAAAAAAAGTTCAACTGAGGTTTGACGTCAACGTAAAACTAAACCATGACATATGAGAATGATTTTCATTTTGTTGTGTTTAAAATAAACCTGAAAGCCCAAATTTAAGGCAAAAATGTTAATATTTAGAGTTTTAGAAATAAACTATTTTCCAAATTCTCTCTTCACTTTTCAGCTGTACTCATCAGAAAAAGGGGAAATGACAACTTCTGGTTTTATTAAACATAACTGAAGGGAAAAAAAAAACCTTTCAATAAAGTGTAAGTTGGATAAACAGAGAATGAATCATGAGGATATTAGCTTCATGTCGAGTTGGCAGCCAGAGAGACACCTACACTGTAATGAGTGGAGACAAATATTTAACAGTTTATGTCCATAAAAGATTTTAATTCCCGAGATCTGAACATATTATTTTTGAGATCTCATCAACTCCATGTTTGAGTAGAAATAGGCTAATAATTTGATAAAGTTCACATATAATGGGGTTTATATTGGGAAGAGTTGCTCTTATGCTAACTACACTGATACAACCAGAAACAAGGATTTTATGACACTGAGAAACATTTAAAAGAAGCTATGAGCGATGTAGCTAATTCTTGCTAAAACCTTTACAGACTTCAGGATGATTTCCTCTAAGAACCTTTTTTTGCTTTGAGTTTTTCCTGCTTTGTGAAGACAAAACATCCATCGTTGGTATTAGTAAATCAAAAAAGCTTTCAGATAACCTGGAAAACTATTGATTGAGACCAAATTAACAGTTTACAATAAAATCTGACACCTTAATCTAGCTAAGTAGCTTAGCACAAAGGAAAATATGAAGTCCAGAAACTGGAGACTGGAGCTATAATCACAAAGTGCTAATTTATTAAATACAACCCATTTCTACAGCAGTGAGATTTAAGTTGTAGTTACAATATCTGGGCATTCAGACACTGAAAGTCTGAACTAAAACTTCCACATGCTTTAGAAACCCTGAAAACAAAACCATGTCTTCAAAATGCTTTTGTGGGCATGGATACGACAATGTGGCAAAGACATTTACAAATATGTACATTATTTAAAAACGTACATGAGGCGAACATATTGTACAACAAAAACAAGCAATGCCAGCTGTGTTGCTGCAAACCAGCCACTTATGGATAATGATGAAGCTGGAAGAGAGGAGGAAACAACAAAAAAGGAAAACACACATTTGTAGGTGGTTGGAGAATCCTTTTGATGTGAACATGCCATCTCTCGCTCCACTCCAGCTTTCTCCGTGACATCCTCTGCCGAGCGGCTTGTTAGCGTCATGCTAATGAGGGTTTGCGTGGTTATTGTGGAGGTCAGACACAGAGCCCACCCACTCCCCCATCCCTCTCTTTCTCTCTCTCATTAGGCCTTGCTAACCTCTAGCGGCGGCGGCTAGGCTCCGGGTCTCCGTTCGTTAAAGGTCAGATGTCGGCTAATATGAGCGAAGAGGGCAGGTGACATGCCGGTTCCAGGTTAGCGTGGGAGGAAAAGCTCAGCAGAAGAGCTACGCTGATCCTTCAAGCTAACGAGTTTTCATTTCTGAGGCCGAGCGGCTGCTGTGAGACTTCCAAACAATTTTATTTAATTTTTTATTTTATTTTTTTTGCAACCTGAGTTGGTTGGAGAGGCTGCTTGAGTGTGTACGCACATAACTCCATTCTTCTTCTTCTTCTTCTGTTTGCAAATGTTAATAGTGGAGACAGCGGGGGTTTAGGGGTGAGTTCCCTCCTGCTGCTTTTAGCTTTGGATCATTACATCCAATCTCTGTCCTCTGCTATTAATCCGACCCCCCACCGATACACACACACACACACACACACGCACACACACACACACACACTCCAGACACTTCCCCGTGTTCATTCATGTCAACTGCTAACCAAGTTTCAGATGCAATCTACTTCAATGTGATTTCTGCTCTCTATTTCAGCTGTTCTCACTACATTGTAATAAAGGTGGAATGTTGCCGTTTACAAAATTATTCAAATTTTAGGCATTTTACAAACATGAGACTCCCAGAGTGAGCTGCAAGTGAAGGGCTAATCAGACGATTTGCTGCATTAAATGTTTTTTGTTGCCAGATGAAAATAAATAATGTTGAGGGAAATCAATCTTAAGCTTTTTTTAATGCAAGTTTTACACAAGACATTTAGTAAGAAAACTAATGGTTATATTTTAGCAACAAGCTCCTGCTCCTGGCATACAAACTGATGATTCAGTAGCAGCAATTACACTTTATAACTTAGAAATTGTCACTAGAAAACACTCTGAAAAGTTGTAACTGTTTCAAATTATGCTAACTTAAAAAAGAAAACAAAGAAAAGTTGTTTTTTTTACACGATTACATTTAAACCAGAATGGGAGTTGCATATTACTAAACTATTACTTTCATTCTAAAGAAGTTGGTACTTATTAAAGGTACCAACCAAGCATTCAACAAAAAAAAATTTGGCAAAATGGTGGGCGTCAACATGAAGCCAAAGTTTACTGGATGCTGCTGCTTCTTTTCTTGTTTGACTGAATTCTGCAACCATTTCAGCTTCTATGCACCTCAAATCTGCAACTTCCAGGAAACTGCAAACCAGTTTTTTAGTTTCCAGTTCCGTTAGCAGGAAAACCTACTAAAGAGAAATCTTGTTTTAAACTATTTGTAACATATATGCCACAAAAAAAAAAAAAAGAAAGAAAAAAAAGTCAACACTCGGAACAGAGTCTTTTCAGGCAGTTCAGATGGAAAAGTCAAAAAGAGTCTGGTATTAAATGAAGAGTTTTAGACAGCGAGCTGAACCAGAAAGAATCTGTCAGCCTGAGACGTAATGACAAGAGCTGTGGAAGGAGGTGTGCTTGGTGATGGAAAGGTAGCTCATTATTAGGTGTTAGATCTTAAAAAGTTAGCAAGAGTTCAGACTGTTTCATCTTTGGATGCCACCCCCTAAATCTCCTCGTTACTGGATCCGTATGCCGCTGACCAGTGGAGTGAAAGGCCACCAACTTCTTAAAACTCTTGTCGGCAATTAACTGAAGATATCCGAGTACTTGGTGTGTCCATAAAAATCTCCATAAAATCTCCATAAAAATACATTTAACTGAAGGATTTTTGTAATTCAGAATACTTAATTTAAACAAGAGTTCTTACTATTTAGTTTAAGAGTAAGTATAACGATATAGGAAGTGAGAAAACCTCTGAGGCTAACCGTTAGGTTTCCGAGTTAGTGGGACAGATTGCTGGAATAATCTTTCACTCTGTGATACAAGCATCATATTTGGCATACAGAAATAGCTTTCTCATAAAAGTATGTCATCCTCTTGAAAACACAAAATGGCCACCTTCTGTCAAGATGGCTGCCATCCAAAGCGGTTTGAAACAGTGTTCGAACAATAATCTGATTAAATAATCCTATTTTGATGGCCTATGCATCAAAAATATGTTTTTGAATCTGAGAAATCCAATTCTGTATTCTAAAAAATAAAATTGACTTAATGTTATGATACAATGGTCATTACACTTAGTTGATAATCAGGGTCGTGTTAAATTTGATTTAGTTTTTTAAAATGTAACAACTTTGAGTATATTCTGAACAATAGCCTAAAAATCAGTTGGCAAATGTAAAAGGGAATGTAGCAAGAATATAATTTGCCTAAGTAATCAAATGTGGAAACTACAAAATTTAAAAAATAATAGAAGAATGCTCATTTTGAGTCACTTAATGGCCGCCATCTTGAAAACAGGTGGCCATATTGGAATTCAACAAACACCATTTAACTTTCCCAGTCAGAATGCACTCAGTTTAACATGAATTTACACATTTATGTTTATTCAGGTTCTACTACAAAAACCATTTCTTTGGATTTGACGAGGCAGCCATCTTGAACACTTGTGTCCATCTTGGATTATGTACTTTTCTTAAAAGGCACGTTGTAAAAATCACGCGGGCCCAATTTGTTGTTTTGCATCACGACGTGAAAATTTCTTCTCCTCAAAAGTCAATAATAAATAAATACATTTAATATAAGAGATTTCACACATCTTTACAAAAGGAAACCAATTAATGCAGAGGTTTATGTAAATGTGAAAAAAAAAATAAAATTAATTAACTGAGTTCTGATTTATTCATTTATTTTTTTAAAGGTTTTATTGGCTCTAGTGGCCTTTATTAGACAGTTAATTGACAGGAAAGTGGGTAATGAGAGAAAGGGGAAGACATGCAGCAAAGGTCGCCAGGCCGGGAATCGAACCTGCGACAGCTGCGTCGAGGACTAAGACCTCCTTATGTGGGTTGTGCTTAACCCCTGCGCCACCACAGCACATCCCATGAGTTCTGATTTTAATGCCATAATTTGGATCATAATTTGAAAGTGTGCAAAGTAAAAGTAAAGACATTTTTTACAAACCTGACCTATGAATGGAACAAAAACAGTTGTGCATTCTCTTCAAATATGTCAGACTTTACAGTTAGGAGGGTCCAACAAGTAACTGGGTGCGGTGTGCTGCTCCTCAGACAGATGTCGAAGCCATTACTCTGCAATATCATTATGTGTACATATTGTGGGAGTCTGATTGCATTAGGGGTGTCAGGAGAATGTACTACGGAGTGTCTGCTGGTAAACAAACAGCCTGCAGCTTCACAAGCCTCAGCACATCATTAGAGCTGCATTAGGGACCCGCAATGACTGATATAGGACAGAAAAAAAGCATCTACTCCAAACTCAGACAGCAGGAATGTCGCCTAGGGGGAGCGTTGAGAGGGGCATGGACTGGGAACGACTTCACAGACAGGGTGCAAGAACTAATTGTCCTCATATCTGGGTCCAACACAACCAAAGCATCCGTTTGTAAAAATCCCTTCAAATGGTTTTCACAGCTCTGATCTGTGGGAGTAGAACAGATGAGGGGTGGCCACCCCCACTAGAGCAGTCAGTTTGGTCATATCATACCACACAGAGATGAACTACCATTAATAACTTTTTGTTGTTGATTGTTAATTAATTAATTAACATTTACATGAAAGTACTTGAGATTATAAACAAGTGGCCAACTTCAACCTGTCGTCCTATTGACAAGTTGATGTATATCATGTAGTGTGAACTAAGGAAATGAGGAAGGGAGGAGTTAGCAGAGAGCACCGGAGTTGAGCCTTTTTTCATCCAGCGTCATCAATAGAAAGAGAAAAAGGCCGGAAGAAACAACAAAGCCGATGAATTAAAATGAGGTGGATAACTTTCATTTATGGGCGATTAATTGATTTATTGTTTATTGCGACAATCCTAATAACAGAGTTATATAACTATGTTATGTAACTGTGTTATACAGAGGTATATACAGTTAAGCTAGCATGGTTTTCCCACTCTGAATGGATCCATGTGTTTTGTTTGATCAAATAAAAATTCTAGACACGATCCTGAGAGGTGGAAGAGGCAAGCAAATTTTAAAAAATATATAAAGGAAAGGAGACTGATGCCAAAAGCAGGATAAAGTAATTAACTTTAATATTCACGCAACGTCTGTGTCTGAAACCAGTCCTGACAAGTTTCTTTAAGCAAAGAGTTAGATAAGACTTAAAACAAACTTGAACAAAGACAGGGAGAACTAAAGATCAAGATACCGTCTTTCCTTGAACTCCAATCGCTTTGCTTTTTTCTTTTACTCAAACGGGCCGTTTGCAGGAGCTACAAAGGCTTCTTCAGCCTTCATTTAGTTACCATGACGCACACAACACAACAGACCTTCAATGTTAACAAGTCCCCGAAGGAGTCCAGCGAGGGCAGGAGGGATAGTAGTCAGTCGTTTTGCTTCCCCTTCCTCCATTAATCCCCATATCATCTACTGCATCCATGTTAACTACAGAGGCCCTTATAGATTCCCCTCCTGCCTCGCAAGCTGAGAGCTGATAGGCTGGAGGTAGACCCCCGTTTTCAGTTCAGAAGCAATGCGTCAGCTTTGTTTGGGTTTAATTGAAGAACAATGGCGCATGAAGGCAGTGGTGCGATGAAAAGAGAAATCCACTGGAAGAATAATGGCCCAACAACAAGCACTCAGAGTGACTGAGTCATCTCTGAAACCACAAGCTTCTAAGCAACCCACTTGTGAAATATACATGGTGACAAGGATCGAGAGCAGGGCGCTCACTGTAGAGGAGTTCAGTATGCTTGGAGGCAGTTGTCAATCAACAAAGCAGAAATCTGTTAGTTCTCCTCTTTCTCAAGGGGTGTCAGGAAGGTTCAGACAACAGGATGGCAGATCTGCCTTTCAGTGCATGTTGTAGCTGTTTTTATTGGCATTGGTAGAACTGTATGAAAGAGGTGGCTTGATGTTTGGATTTATCTAGAAGAAGAATCTGCTTTTAGAAGTCAAATTGCTTTTTTATACCAAGATGATTATTGGCTGTCAGGAAAGCCTGACTGACATCTCTAACTGTTTTAACTCTTTTAAAATCCAGTTCCGAGTAAATTCACCCATTCATTAACTGTGATCTTGGTTTTCTACCCATATACAAATCATTTCAAACTCATGAAGCTACCGACTGTTTGTAATTCTCATAGAAAAAAAGAATACTTTTTATGAATTATGAAGACAAGTAGTCAAAATGTTCAAACAGGTAAAATACATTATTGAAATGGGAAGTGTGAAAAGCGTTTAAGCTTCTCTTTGAGGTTCCAATTTAATATTTGGTGCGGTTTTGAATGAAATGAAGCATGGCACACCGGGAATGTCCCAAAGTGGGCTATGAATTATGCACAGTTGGTATGAAACGTTCCCAAGAACTGTATGAAATGTCGACAAAGGAAGGAGGAATTAAGCAACGGTTGGTTTGAAATATCCACAAACAGCATAAGAATTAACACAAGGTCGGTACAAACATCCTTAAAGTGGGAAACAAATTGGGTATAAATTGAGAAATGTTCAGTACACACACGTTCCCAAGGGGTTTACAAATTGACATAAAGTTGGTATGGAGGGACCTGAAGGAAAGATTGCATTAAGGCATCGTTGATACAGGAAGTAGTGCGGTTTGAATTGAGGCATGGTTGGTATAGAAAGTCTCTGGGGGGGTTAAACTATGATGTGGAAGTCAGTAAAGGTCTCTATGGAGGTAGGAATGGTTGGTACGAGAAGACCTCGAGGGAGTACAAATTCATACAGGGTTAGTATGAAATATTCCCTAAGGCCATATGAGTTGACCCACGGTCTGTATGAAATGTTCCCAAGGTGACTCATATATGGTGGGTACAATTTATGTTCCTTTAAGACAGGGTACTCTATCTGTCAGCATTGACATTGGGATGTAAACTGTACCAAATGTTTAAGTGTGATGTTTTCTTCCATCTTTTTTCCCCCCCATTAGATTCTGACAGTTGTAACTTCTAGTCACAATAAATTGAACTCAGTTTTCATTCTGAATTTGGGTTTCTTCCCAACAGCAAACCAGAGATGAAGACAATAACCACAAACTGCTTTCTCTCTCTGTGAGAACATATCTGAGGTTTAAATTAACTTTCTCTCTTGGAGTTACACACAAAATAGGTTTATAACTAACCCGCCCTCTCCTTCTTCAAACCATCCTGGTTTGTGTTGTCATCCCTCTGGTGTTGCTCGAAGCAACAACACCATCTGTCTGGACACAAACGAGGAATTTTTTCGGGTAAGGTTGACTTACTTCAACAGATTACAATAAACGTAATTTGCCAAGCAAACAAACTTTTTAAAATTTGCCTAAGCAAATTCTAAAAAAAAAAGCCCCATTAAATTGTGTACATGTTTTGCAACAAGAGAAAAGCAACTGTTTTTTTTTTGTTTTTTTTAAATCAAACTTGTGATACTAACTTCTTTTTATTTGAGCTGCATGGTGTGGCCCAAAAACAAGCAACAGGGGAATCTCTCATGCAACTTTAATCACCACAGCTATTTCTCTACACAGGCTTCACGCTTCTAGACTTTTATTGAACGTAATCAGTGGAACCTCACTACCTTTGGCCTTCTGTTTCTTGGTACAGACTGTGCTTTCAAACACGCCTGTCAAGAACTCTTAATGCACGGCTCCCTTGACTCGTGTTTTTCTACACTTTGTGACCTTGATAAATTAATACTGAAAATGAAAAGTGGAGAATTGATAGTTTTGTGCTCAAGGCAAAAACTTGTTGAAATATTATTAATGGTCGTGTACTTTCTTAAAATTGTACAGCTCCCTCTGGGTTGGTGGTCAGATTCTGCTTCAGGTAAAAGGAGTTCAAGTATCTTTATGCCTCGTTTATGGTAGAGAGAGATATCTGGGCCTACGGAGGCACTGCTCTATCCTATCATGGTAGGAAAAAAGGCTAAACACAAAATGTAAAGCTCTTGATTTACTGATGTATTATTCTTGAACCCAATCAGACTATCATCAAGACTCAACCGGTCAAAACTGAAATAATGAGATTATTCCAGAGAATGTAGCCTTCTCTAAGGTTGTTGGACTTTTTTGAGATGCTGCTCCTGTGAGTCTGAAGGAATTTGCTGAGATGGATAGGGTATCTGAAGAAAGACCCCAAGAAAGTTGAGGATGGACCAAGCATCCCCTTTGGCCAGGGAAGTACTTGGCATCCTGCAGAAACGAGATCTATAATAATAGGGTCTAAATATCTCATCGATAATCCAGAGTTAAACCTAGTTAAGTTACTAAGTGTGGTGTTGGAAAGTGATTTATCATGAAAAGAGCATATTGATAAATTGGTGAGCCAATTGGGTAGAAGTATGGCTGTGATAAAAGAGATGTTTGAAGTTTTGACAAAGAATAGTTTAAATTTAATTAAATCTCTTGCTTTGTCTCAGATTATTGTTCATTGGCACAGAAACTACAAACAGTTCAAAATAAAGCAGCTCAGTTTGCACTTGGCTGTGTTTTCAATATGTCTGCCTTCTTTAGCAATATGTTAAAAAAAATACATTGGAGATACATCAGAAGAATCAATTTCAAACAACTTTAATATATCGAAATGGTTGTCCTTTGGTAGAATAATTTTCATAATAAAAATGACTTGTTTTGATCTTTGGTCTTTGCATTTGGATACTTTTTTTAGGCCTTTTCAGGTCTCCAAATAAAAGAAAAAAAGAAATGAAGTTGTGTGTTGCTGTAGACACGGATGACCGTTTCACTCATGAACCAGTTATCACAAAACCCAGATCTCAGAAATATAGTTCCACTTTCTAACGATATTAAAGAAAACCACTGGCATTCTCCCTCAGAAAAACATCTCTCGACCCGACCAAAGGAAGTCTGACTGTAATGTCTAACTGTAACAAGTTTGACGGAGGTATGACTCCAGGAGTCAACTGTGCAATTCACTGACACTTATTTCACTGTCATTTATATCTCCCCAGTCACCGATGTCTGCATCACATCATCTTTCTCTCTGGCACAGCTACAGGCAGTGGAATCAGATTTAAGCCCTCGGGCATCTTTTCAGAAGTATTACTCTCCCCCCTCCTCTCAGCCTGACTGCTGCTGCTAAAGCTTTTGACAAGACTGCAAAGATCTTTTCACAGGAGCCTGAGATGGATTATCCTGCCCCTCGTTGGGAGGCGGATAGGGGCAAGCAGGTAAACATATGTGGGGAAAAATAGAAGCTTCGGGTTCAACGCTGTTCTTTATACATTTGTTGTTTTTCTAGCAGTGACTGTGTTTCACTTCGGTATGTTTAAAAGCATTTGACTGTATAAGAAGGAAACATTCAGACTTTATTATTATGCTTACATATCTGACTTTTCTCAAAACGCAAAGTTCCTCCCCTAGAGATGACTTTATGACAAATAGAGATGTGTTTTAAAGGGGCAGTGTTGCCTAAAATCATTTTTTTGAGATTTGGATTACATTATAAAGTTATTCCCTCATCAAAAACATACCTGGAGTGTTGCTTTCCTTCTTTCATGCATGTTTGAGAAAGCCATTAATCTCCTATGGCAACCATTCAGCTGAATAAAACACCTGGTTGGACCTAGCTCCGCCTTCAAGGACGAAGCTCCTCCTCTAAGCTGCAGATTCCAAGCTTTTGCCTCACAGAGCAGCTTTCCCCTGCGGCTCTGCCACTCAGCTCCTTCAGACTAGCCAACAGTAATTAGCAAACCCCTGGTGGAACTGCACATCTGCTGAATTCATTAGCTCATTCAGTGACAAACTGATAGAAATGTTTTTAAAGGGTTAATAGAAGAGCAATGTTGTGATGACTCCCTGAAGATGACGTCAGAACAAAACTCCACCTTTGAAATTCTACTGTTAATTTACTAAGTGAATTTTTTTAAGTGGTGTTTATATATATATATATATATATATATATATATATATATATATATATATTGTTATAACAATTGAAGTTGACAGTTACTTGATTGTGCTATAAAATGGCACCATTTGCCAGAAAACACTCAATGCTGCCCCTTTAAGGCGAATCATGATAGTTTTCTGGACGAGATGAAGACAAAAACAGCATAGAATGATTTCGTATACAATATATGAGCTTAGTTAGTTTAAAAAAAAAATATAATGTAAGTTTGCAAACAAACCTTCAGAACCCTTTACAGCTCTCAGTTCAAGCTGAAAATGACAACAACTACAAAAACTCTAGACTTCTTCAAAAGACGTCAGAACTGCGCCGATCTGTTGGGTGTTTTGATCGCTCTGTAAAAAAGTTTTTGCAAGTCGTGCATAAGCTTTTCTTTAACTTCCTTGTAGAATGTCATCAAAAGGTTACATTAGTATTCTAAGAGAAGCATTGTGACTCAATATGAGAGAATTGTTTACCTGATCCGTGTTCTGTTTTAGGGAGGACATATGACCTGGAACACAAATGTGGAAACAACCGAGGGAAAACCTCGAGTTTGTGTAAAACATGAAAAAAGAAAAACCCAACAAAACAAGAACAATAACAAAAAAATATATATTTTAGACAAAACTAAAAGCTGCAAGAATTTGGTTGCAAGTTTCATTAGACATAAACAGTTGTATTATTAGGAATAGCATATTTAGAGGTACAATCTAAACGGGAAGTTGATCCAAATGAGGGCAAACGGCAGAATCACTGAATGAGGTCAGCGACAAGAACCAAACATTACTGTCAAAGCACAACAAATGTGTTTTCATTTAGTGTTTTTAATTTTTTTTCCAGACAAACTAATAATTGAATCTATGCAACCAGATTAAGTGAAAAACAAAAATACCTATCTATCTTTAGCAGATTCTGTTGTACAACTTGTTCATAAGAATATGGTAGATGAGAAAATAATGGAGGCTTCCTATGAAGCTCAGGTCCATAAAATAGTTAAAATGAGATGAAAACATTTTTATTTTCAACACGGAGCTCCAATGAAAAATGTGGCACGAAAACAAGAGAAAGACTCAAGAGATGTAAGAGCTTATAGAGGCTCACATCTTCCTGAGCCTTCTGCTGTCACCTCTTGCTTCCAGAGATGTGATGCTTAGATGAAATTATTTTAACGCCATCATGTGTAGCGTTAATATGAATAAAAACAAAGAAATGCGCTCTACAGCTGTAAAAAAAAAAAAAGTATCCTATTCCTCCTTAGGATTTAAAATCTAACTTGTTGAAAGGATGCAGTTTGATCACTTGCTCTGTTTTTTTTATTGTTTTTGTTGGACAGGCATGCAAGTGTTACTAGAGCAGTTCTCCATGTTATAAAAAATATTCTGCGTATGGCAATTTTCTTTACCGTTAGCATGTTAACATATCGTACATTAGAATTGCTATAACTCTGACAGATGAGTTTACGCACAGCAAAGCTCAACTTTCTGCTACAGTGCCTTTTATTTTATTTTATGAAAAGAGACAAAATTATGCTACCAACAGTAATTTATGAAAAAAAAACCTCCTATAAACTCCAGGTACATCAGTCAACTCTGTGTGTCTTTAGTGAAACCGTCTTTAACTTTAACACCGTAATTTTGTTTGGAACTCTGAAGAAAATCCACAGCAGTCCTCTCCACAAAGTTATCAAACTGTGTAGCAAAGCCAGTGGTTTATCCTTGGATCCACTTGCTGGTATCGACAACAAATGACCCAGCAGAGAGAAAAGACTTCAGACAGCGTCTGATCCCACGTAGATAAACTCAACACTACAAGCTTCTTCCCTCTGGCTGCTACTGATCATCAGCATTCAGGATGATTGAAGTTTTGTTTACACCTCCATGAGCCTTGCTAACACTAGAGTAAATTACTGATGGCTCAATCATTATAATTGTATTTATATTATTGTAATTTACCAGTTTTATCTCGGGATTTTCGTAATCGTTTTAGCCTTCTGGGCTGACTTTCATTTGCTACTTTTTGCTTCAGTTTCAATCTCGTGTACTTGTTTGAATCTCTGTGATGTAAAATGAGGCTCGTAATTTTAAGATTAGGTCCCTCTGACCACCTGCTTTCACATTTTTACAGTCTTCCCAACACGGCTTGTGGCAAACTGCGAGCAGAGCTTATTTTTAGGGCTGAACGGAAGGCAGTTTTCTGGCCGATCACTGATCTTTAAAAATACAATTTTTCACTACTGCAGAATTTTTTTGTCTGAAAAGTCAAAGTCGCAACAATGGGGTGTCTATTGTTAACCGTGCATGTGTGGTTGACAAAAAGGGGACAGTGGCTGACTTTCAGACCTTTGCTGAGGTTCATAAGATCGGTTTCTCATGCAAGTATCGGCCGATCACCGATCTCCCAAAATGAAGGCCGATTTATCAGTGCATCCCTACTTCTTATGGCTTTCTTTCAACAATGGCTTCCTACGTCGCCCAGATATGTGGATGCACCGATCCACTTCCGATATCTGAGGATTAGTATCAACCGATACCGATACGATACAGAAAACAGCTGAACTGGCTGAAAATATTTAATCATTTTTAAACAGACATAAATGTACTGAATTACATACTAATTTGATAACTCTGCACCTGTATAGCACACTTGAATACACCAGTAGCTTCTCAAGGCTGGTCAAACGTGTTAAAACAACTTTAATTTGTCTAGTTGGTTCAATTACAATTAAAACAGCCGATGTCAAATTAATAATAAAGAAACTGAAACTGATACACTTGTACTGTAAATTCAATGAACAACTGATTTCTGAATGTGTGTGTGTTGGGTTATGATAAATAACGGATATCGCAACGCAAACCGCTACCTCAGAAACAGATCTTTGCCGAGTAGTGAAACCATTCTACAGCAAAAGCACACACACACAAAAAAAAACACTTCCTGCCCCATCAGCAACCAATAAAGAAACCGGGTCAGATTATATTCTCTTTTTTCCCCCTCCGTCTTCCTCTTCTCATATGTGTGAAAAGCCTGAGTCAGCACTCATATTCCTCGCGGCCTGCCGCCTCCTCTCACCCAGCTGAACACGAGGATCACGGCGCCGTTTCTCATCGCCGCTGCGCCAACAGCACACACACTGACGAGTTAGTCGGACTCCAGAGGGGTGGAACGCCAACGGGGCTCTTTAAATCTGCATCATAATAATAATCGTAATGTGGAAAATGCAAACATAAATCTTAAACCTAATGATAAACATGAAAAAGAAGCAAAAATTTAGGGTTGGAGCATCCACCGCCATAAAAGACGACGTCGTCTACCGTTTCTGGAATCAGGAATATAAATCTCAAAGATGGCGGGGGTTTGCTGAGTAGTTTATTGAGATGTAGTTTGTGGGAAATTACTCGATCCCTCGGTACATCCGTCTTTATCCTCCTGCAAATCCCGATTAAACGGAAGCGAAATGTCAATGTTTAATCACCATCTCAGCAGAAGGCGCCGCTGGAGCACGTCGCGTTTGTGAGTCTCAGTGGGAGCCTTTGGAGAATACGAGCAGCGCTTTCTATCCGTCCCAAACCGCGTCTGTTGCTTTTTTTCTGATGGTTCATCAGCAAAACAATAACATTTTTATCTGAATCCAATTACGGACCAGGATAGTGGCCGTATCCGGTGCCCCCTCAATATTAGTACACCATCGTTCATTTTGTCATCATAATTAAAGTCAAGCTGTTATTCAGACAAAAGAGGCATTTTAGGAAGGTTTAGAGAGGCAAGCAAAATGTTAAAAGTAATAAAAAGACATAAAAGAGAGGGATATGGCACATGAAGGGTTTCTGTACGTTGGACCAACTCAAATTTAAAACTTTTTAAGACCAAATGCAAATGGAATTGAAGACCTGTAACACGACAGCATTGTACCCAAAAAATTAATTTCATGATTTGACAGCAGCAATGAGACAATGGTGAGAACAAACATCAGAATTGGAGGAAATTTTATCTGATGAAAGTTTGTCATATTTGTGGATACCAAAGGGAGAATTATGTAATATTTTCTGTTGGACAAAAGAAAAAAACAGCCTGCAGCCCATTTTTGCTTCTATGATTCATGTTTGTGGCATTTAAATTTTCAATGTAAATGTTCACACATGGGTTTGTATGCATTATAGTGCATGAGCTGATGGATGTTTTATAAATCAAAAAGGAGAACGTCTTTAAAAACACTCACATAGCGGTGCATTATGCAGTCAAACCCAATCAAAATGTATGATGTTTCACCTTTCATTTCATACAGCAAATGCAGTAGAGCGCTACCTTCAGAATCGACCTTTTCCTGGAGATATGAGGCATACATTTAGAGGAAGAATTCTGCCTCGAAAATAGCTTTTAGGAGGTCATTGTCTTCTTAGAAGTAAGCAATCCAGCTGAGGATTTATGGGGAAAGTCAGAATCTAAGAATGCAGAAAAGAGACGATCACATTATTAGCTTTTCTTGCTAACTGCTCTTAAATATAAAAGGGATTTTTGTAGTATTAAAGTGGTTTAAAAAAAAAAAAAAAAGTATTGATGCCCCTTGACATTTGGGCTGCAAAAAATCAACACAAAGGAGAACGATGTCCAATTGAAACCTACAGTTTATGTTCACTGAACTATTTTTCTTCCCTGTCTGAAGTTAAATTAGGCCAAACTTTTCTTGTTTTTTAATGACCAGTTTTGGTCATTACAAAACATATTTGACATAATTCAAATATAGATCACCCTTTTTCAGATTTATAGCATCCATTTTCTTACACTTCACAATTAGGGATGCACCGATCTAAAAATCTGGGCCGATATCTGATATTAATTTAGCCGATAGTGGGAGATAACCGATATATACCTTATTAAGACCTTGAAAAAAAAAAAATCAGTTGTTAATATCGGCTCAGTTTGCACTTTTATCTATCGGACGATGGACATTGAATTTTATTGCAATATTGTGCGGTAACGTGATAACGATACAAATTAAGATCAGAAAAAACTATGAATTACTTATTTTTTTAAGTAACTGTATGGCAATGAATGCATGGTTCTTCATTTATAGCGTCACAAACACTACACATTGAGGTTTGTATTTTTAACATTGAGGATTTGCACTTTTTGTTACAAATCTGTAATGTGTCATGCAAACAGAGACATTAAATCTCTCAGCTGCCCTCATGGCAACTGTAGCAAACTCCTTCACCTTTCTAACAGTGGCAGGAAAATAAAGCATTGTTCACTCAAACAAAGAGTGTTTGGATTCATTTGTTTGTATCTGACAGATCGTATTACCCCGGTCTCATCAAACGGAAGGGACTCCGACCGCAAGCAAAAGCAAAAAAACAGTCCGCTTTGTGGAGCTGTGAAAAGAGCGAAACGGTTTGACGGAGAAAAGGCCGACTCCAGTAAGGCTGTTTATGTGTTTGTTTGGCCCTGAATGGCAGAAAGCTACACACGCGTTGCAGAGGTTTAATTAATCTGCAGCAGTGGATAGCATCCTCATCGGAGGAAAAGAGCGGGACGAGTACAACAACAAAGCCGGGTCTGTCATCTCAGAGGGAACATGCTCAGAGAACCGACAGTAATCTGAGCCCCGCGCTGGAGAAACACAGCGCCATTACTGTAGTCTTTGGGGTATCGGCCGATCCTTGAAAACAATTGTCCTCAATGGAACCCCCGGGGCTGAGACTTTCTAATTGGAAAGCACTTTGAGCCAAACTTTCTATAAACGCGAGCAGATAACGGCCTTATCTTCCACGTAACTTTCCCTTCATTAGGAAATCGGGACTGAGCTGCTCAAACAGCAGCCAGTCAGACTGGAAGGAGACGACTCCACTCCCCCTCATTCTTTTACAGCAATGCCTGGACGTTTACTCACGTTAACGGGGCGGATGTGCTGAACTGCTACACAGCAGTTCTGCTAGATTAAATAGTGAACTGCTGACTTAAAGTAAACAATAAAAACAGGACTGTTGTACCTGCAGCTGGTCTCAGTTTTATGGGCTGTTAAACGGTAATTTGGGCATCTAAGAAAGAACAGAAGAATTTGGAAATGTATTTATTTCATCTGTGAAGATCAAATACTTTAATTAAAGTAAAATTCATTTCTTGTACCTTTTTCTTTATTTCCTTAGTAAGATTTTGGTTAAAAAATGATCCAAAATTATGGCAGATTCAAAAACCCGAAAAGGCCCTAACACGGTTGAGTAATTAGAAAGTTGGCATACAGTTTACACATTTTTGATCAGCCTCTGTCTGTTAAGGAACATGACGGATTTAGAAATGTTGACATTTTGTAAATCTGACTTAAGGAAAGGACTTGCATGGGTAGAATATAAAGACAATTTCAGCACCGACATTAAGGCTATTGCACACCCAGTGTTGTTTACTTCTATACTGCAGGAGGCTAAATTTATTCTGAATTTGCTAGTGATGCGATTATCAGCAGGCTGGTACCAGTAACTGAGTAATCGGAGCTGCTACGGGGACTATTGACCCGTTGGTTTTACAGAGGCTGTGGCTGACCATCCTACCACATGTAGGATGGTCAGCCCTCTCATACATTAGATGTATTAGCGTGTTCTTTTGTCTTCTTCATCTGCGTGGATAGGCTAGTGACACCTTTGGATTTGCTAGCGTTAGCCTTGGAGACAGAAGAACCTAGCATGCCTAGGACGGCCACCTACTGGACTGCCTTTTTCCTCTGGGGGTTATTAGCATAGATAGGCTAGTGTTAGCTGGCTTTAACCTTGGATAGGCTGGCAACTAACTGATCACCTTGCACTTTCTTTAACATTATCAAGAAAAATGGTAGGCATACAATATCTGTAAGCTACGTAAGCTGCATAAACGTGTTCTTTCGACAGAGTTTATTGTAATCCAACTTCATACCACGTATAACCATTATACAGAGCTGAAGTTGGCTTCTGACTGAAGTTTCCAATTCAGCAGATACCTAAGTATTATAATTACCTTAACTTTACGTTCCCCTATTACAGCTCTTAAAAAGAAATAAATTACCTCAAAGCTATGAATGGCAGTCCACAGCTTTACAAACACTGTGGGTTGAAACTGGGCCAGACTATTCTGATAGGTACGACTAAAAAGCATCATATCCGAACTTCTAAAAGTAGTTGCTGCTACATGTCTTCCGTTATTATGTTCGCCAAATTAAGCCGGTTAGGACAGCGGTAAACAAGAGGAGCTGTAATTACATAATGACTCAGAAGGGATCAAGATTCACACTGAATTACCATTCAGAAACATGGAAGACCATACCGCTGCTTAGAATCTGCGGCTCTCATTCAGTCAGGCGGAACAAACAGACCCAAATCACACAGAACCACAGCCTGGAGAAGAGGCGCAAAACAAGGTAGAGAGGTGGGAGAGAAGGCAAGGCAAGACGGAGAGTTAGAGGAAGAAGAAGCCCAGTTAGGCCAATTCACCGGATGCCAAGAAATCCACTTTCATCTCCACTGAAGCAAACAGTGAACAAAAACACATGAGACCCACCAGCCTGACTGGGCTGTTTGTGGTTTTCTCCTATTTGAAGAGGAGGAAGATGACAGAATCGGCTTTGTCTCCAATGTAACATATTTATTCTAGACGAACACAGCAGGAGGGCCTTTTAAGGACAAGGACAACTTCCTGTTAAATATGTGATGGGATCAGGCAGAGATGTATAACCCACCGCTCCGCTGTAATTATGAACGTCTGAGTGCGTACAGGAAGGGAAAATATGCCTTTCTGAGATGGATTCTCAAATAATGAATCTTGGCCTCCGAGTGCGGATTGCTCATTTAATCTTATGTACAAGTAGCACTTATGTACAGCCCACAACCAGAATCAGCCCCAGCAGTGGGCTTTGAGCTGTGAGGGGGCAGCTGCTCTGCAATTTGACGAGGTGATGAATGTCAAGTATGGTAATTTGGTCTGGCTGCACAATCTGTTTATTGAAGGAAAAGGAGCGCCGGTGAGCGACGGCACCGGCTAAAGCAGCTGTTATTTATGCAGGGAGGTTTGCGTTCTGGTGGGTGGTCACGCTCCGTGCCCAACGACAAACACGCCGTCGTTGACGGACAGTTGGTGGGAACAACAACGTCGCTTGGAAGAGCTGACATCGGGTCGCTGACCCGACGCAGCGGACGGTTTATCTACACCCAGCCTGATGGGCAGACGGCCAGGATCCTTGAATTATTAGGCACCGTCATCTGTCCAGAAGGTCCATTTGACTAATTCTGACAAAAAGCTTACAGAGAGGGGCAGAGCGGTGCTAATGAGTGCTAACCTACTCCAATGTATTATAAATCACTGCTTAATGTTGCTTATTTAAAGCTGGTTCCTACATAATTCAGATGGGGAAATTTTTTTGAGTTTCTAAAGATGTAAATTTGCAGTCGTCACTTCTTTACATTCAGTTTTACAATGTAAAATAAAAACTTCAGTTTACTGTGAATTTAAGACATTCTAGAGTGGATTGGTGTCAAATATCCTGGAAACAATATGAAGTGGAAGACTGGGGGGAGAGAGAGACAAATGAGGAGAGAAAGGAAGAAATAAAACTGACAGAGGGATGAGAGAGCAAGAAAGAGTGAAAGAACACAAAGTCTGGATATAATGGCATTTTCAAAATATTTAATATATTAGAAAACAGTAGACCAGAGCTTACTGTGAATGGCTGAAATCAGCAAATACTTGAGACTGGATGTCTAGTCTAAAAGCACATGTATCCGTCCATTTTAATAGTTCAAATATGCCATAACATGCATTGATACACATAGTGGAAACCTTCTTGATGTGAAGGTGGAAGCTAACATCTACAGCAGGGGTCTCAGGCCGCTGTCCTGCAACGTTTAGATGTGCCTCTACTGAACAGAATAATTAGGTCATTGAGGCTCTGGAGAACTGGTCTACACAAGGAGGAGGTGATTAAACCATTTCATTCCAGTGTTTTGTACCTGTGGCACATCTAAAAACTGCAGGACAGCCACCCTCCAGGACTGGAGTTTGAGACCCCTGTGAGTTACATTCTTCCTCATCTACTCTGTTGAGGGTACAGCCAATCAGAACCAAGGGAAATAAATGACCCTCCTGGATTAGCTGCTTAGGAAACACCAGCTGACAGCGTGTCGAGCATCGCGCCGAGGTATTTCAGCTTCCCAAACTGTATTTAAATATATGCAATGGGAAAATCTGCAAATAGGCAAACTTAATTTGCAAATATATTCCACAAAAAGAGAAAAAAACATCAATAAACCCTGAGCTGTGACTAGGAGGGAGTTTATTGGTTCCAATGAAGCTCTTTGTCAAATTCAAAGTACCTTTTTAAAATAACCTTAAAGAAGGTATTAAATGCACTGTTGATTAAGTGTTCATTTCTGTATTGAAATGTTGTTGTTTTTTCATTAATCTGATGTAATCTCATCTTAAATGTTGTGTTTTCATCATAATTAACAGGAATGAAGGCCTGATGTTACGTTTTTACCTTAGTGCACAAAATGACTGAAATGTCAGTAAATTCTCCTTAATCTGATACGTTTTTTTTTTTTTTTGTTGTTGTACAGGTATACACTTTTTTTCATACTTAAATCAAGTCCAGTACTTTTCCAGAATGCGTAGGATCCCTTTAAAAGAGAGAGTTCAGAACTTTTCAAGTGAGACTCTGTTAATGAACAAACAAGAATTAAATTTTCTTAATAATGAGAGAGAGACAGAGAGAGAGAGAGAGAGAGAGAGAGAGAGAGATACTCGGATGTTTCAGACGTGAACTCTAACAGTGTGGACTTCATCTTTCTAACTGTGACAAACTGTCCAACATTAGCAGCAGTTTTAGACCAATGAATTCTACCTGTGAAGAAATGGAGACCGCACTGAACGCTGCTGGAAAGAATGGGGGCGGGGGGGTGACAAATGCATCTTGGGAAGAGGAAGAGAGCGGTTATTCTGGTTAAAGTCAGAGCAGAAATATTACTTCCACACTGTGTGCCGTTCATCAAGGTGAGCTGCGTTCCTCGCCATCATCTCCGTTTTCTCACTTCCACTGCAGTTTATTTATAAACCCAACGAAGTGCAAGCGTTGCACTTCTACCCAGAGTCCTGCTACGATATAAAGCTTACGGAGCGGGTTTTATATAGGCCACAGTCCAGCGTTTATGACACTTTCCAAACATCACAGCCTAAATGATTCATGCCATCGAGAAGCTACAGACTGCAATGATTTAGCGGAATTGGCAGTTTAATAAAGGGATTTCTAAAACAAAGCTGACGACATCTGGAAAAACAACAACAACAAAAAAAAGACGTGGCGCTTAGTTTTTACTAAAACACTAAATGCTAAAACAACTGAAAATGTATGAGTTCCACAAATGACACTATTAATCTGTTATGGTATTTATTATCCCAAATAAAAAAATGTTGGGGAAACATTGGCCATTGTTTTCTTGCTTTCATTTGCTGTCATCATAAGAAGAAAATCAAACATCCAGTGGATAAAGAATTAATAGACTAACACTTTTTGGACCAACAAAATGGAAAACATTCCAGCCTAAATGTTACAAATGTGTTGTTAAAGCAGCAGTATGAAACTTTAGAAAACATATTTTTTATAC
The DNA here is from genome assembly GCF_019740435.1 of Gambusia affinis. NCBI lineage: Eukaryota > Metazoa > Chordata > Actinopteri > Cyprinodontiformes > Poeciliidae > Gambusia > Gambusia affinis. Next base: position 22,184,210 of record NC_057881.1, read on the forward strand.
ATTTCCTAAATCTAGAGATTCAAAGCTAATGCCTGTAGCATTAGCCCTTAGGATCCACTTTCTAAAGACATTTACTCAAAGATGGCAACCTAATTATACAGAGCAGAATAAAAATATTAATAATGACCATCATTAAGAACATAATCCAAACAAGATAGAAGCTAATGGCTGTAGCATTAGCTTCATATTAGCATTAGCTGAAACAGCTGCAACAGTCAAAATGATGTACAAATGTTGCAATTGCGCTAATTCACCGTTCACACTATATCTTGTACATAGAAACTGGTTTAAAAAAGAGATTTAAAAAAGCTTTTAAATCTTAAAAAGTTTTCCTTTAAAAATCTGAATCTTCTCCCAAGTTATGGTAGCTGAGCTGAACTGAAGGAGAGACATGTTTGAGTGGAGGAGGAAACCAGAAACAAATGACTCAGTATATGATTACAATCATCTACGTCAAGTAGACTTCAATTAGATGATCGTAATCACAGAAAACATTATGCAGGGGCCTTAAAAATGCATCTAGACACAACTTATCCAGAACTTAAATAGTGACTTTACTGCATTTGTAACACCACGTTCAGATCGACTCGTGTTAATGTAGCCACGCAGATCGATGGTCGTTCAAGTCTTCCGCAAAGAAAAACGGGCTTCCATAATAACGCGAGACTTCCAGAGCGGCTCTCACTGACGCAGTACTTATGATCTGCTTCCTAAAGAAATTTACTCAAAGACACAGCACCAACCTAAGTTTACAGAGCAGAATTAAATATTAATAATGGCCATTACTGGGAAATAACTTCTCCGTTATAATCCAAACACGTTGGAAAGGAGGATGTAAAAGCTACATGAAGGACGTTGTGCTGAAACTCTTCATTGTTACATAAGGGACAGTGAATGGCTGACGGGTTGAAATGTATTACAAATGTCTCCTCTCATCTGCCACCACAGGTGACATACTGTACTATGTCGGGCCAAAATATACAATAAATATAACTTTGTCAATGTTTGGCTAATGTCAAAGGAACCCCACTATTTTGGATTTGCTCCATTAAACAAGAAAGTTTGAACAAGTTTATTCAAGCAATACATCATTTAAAAAGGCTGTCGTCGTACCTCTTCCTGTCGTCTTCTTTGTCGTTTCTGCCAGCGGTAGCAGAAACGACAAAAGTGCTTCCGTCAGTTCTGTGGAACACACTGTTTTCTACACGGCCAAGAAAATCCCACACATCATCCCAGCGCCAAAACATTTTAGCGAAAATGCTGTGTTTCCATTAAGCTAATTTATATTCATATTTCCTATCTGCACAATTATATGGTCAGATAGTGAGAACATCAGCAGAAGCAAGCAAACCGCAGAGTCATTGTGCTTTTCTAAAGCAGAGAATGCATGTTTAATTATAGGAGGCCTTCGAAAAGAACTATGGCTTCGAGTAATGTATCTGGATGAAGTCTGATTTTCCCGGAAAATTACCTTTCTCTCAACTACTGAATGTTTTTGAATTGACACTGTAACACACATATAATATATGACTGTACCCTGGGTATTGGGGGGCGGGGGGTGGTGCACCAGCCTTTTTTGTTTTGTATTTGTGTTTTATGTGAGATAATATTCAGAAAATCAATAAAAATTTGAATTACAAAAAAACAAAATTATACGAGGCCTTCAAAGAGGCTTAGCAAACATCCTGAAGGTTCATCCTTGTGTTTGTAATAATCCACAGCTGAAATTATTCACTATAATAGAATTTTAGCATCAGATTTACTACCAGATAAGTGGTGCAATGCTGATTCCAATACCTTCAAGCTAACATGAGAGCAAACAGAGGTCAGGAGGTGTTAAATAAGCTTTAAAGTGTAAGAAAAGTAAGCTCCTTTGAGCCTCTTATCTCTCAAAGGAGTCAAAACTCATTTCAGAAGACTTATCATCCACTGAGACACAGCGAGATGAAATGTTTGATAAGAGATAAAGCACACAGATTGGAGGGCGACACATCGCGAGGGAAAACGAACTTCATTCTTTGGTCTGAGGCAGTTCTTTTTTAAACTTCTGTGTTTCATTCATGTTTAATCAGCTTTCCGACTGTAGCGACCCTCTGAAATCAGACAATGTGTGCAGCCAGAGGGAAGACATGTCTTAATGCTCCGCTGCACCTCTGCAGATCTGAGCTGTGATTAACGACGCCGGACGCCGTTTAACCACTAAAGTATCAATCAATATCCCCAGAGGACAATGTGGCAAAAAAGGCCAGAACAGGTGAGATGTGCAACCCTTCAAAAACCTGATACAGCAACAACAAATAAAGCCAGCAGCCGAGGGGAAACGAGGTCCGGAAGAGTTTCCAAATATTAGCTCCTCCGAAGACGAAACGCATTTCGAATTTCACGCTTTGCTGTCTGACAACCTTAATGGAAAACTTTACAACCCGCTTGCCTCCGTCCGTCTCCTCCGTCCTGACGACATTGTAATAACATGCTCACTTGAGCCGGCAAGTTTCACACTTTCATTTTCACGCGGAGAAAAAAAAAAAAAAGAAGCTCTCTGGAGGAACACGGTACGGGGAGAGGAAAGGGGAGAGGCTGGGCGCATGAGTGATTCTACAACACCTAAAGAGACAGGAAATTAAAAGCGAGGAGGACTGATAGCACACGTGTGGAAGTGCAGCAAACTGATCTGCGTGTTGCCAACGTTGGGACTGAAAAAACAGAAAGATGACAGAAAACATTCAGCAGTCAACGGAGGAAGCACTTGATGAAAAAAAATAAAAAATTACAAATATTTTACCATCTTACACATCTGGTTCAAATCCCATCTTGTGAACACAATCTTACCTCGTTGTTGGAAAACAATCATACTTCCTTATGGGGCCACAAACCCGACTAATATGAAAGATTGCTGCGAAGCGAACGGCCTAATCCAATCCCACTGTCCAATCAGGCGATCTGCTTGTTAGGAGTGCTTGATTTCATTGAACAAATAACTGCACTATTAGACATGTCAAAAACTAACCCACTTCATGGAAACACGCCAAATTTTTAAAAAAGAAAAAAAAAACTTTAGCTGTGGTTGGTTTATTTTGCCAAACAGCGGGAAAAGAAAATCTGGAATATTTTACGTTTACACTGAAATCAGTGAAAATATCGCATGAACATTTATTCCCTCCAGCCCTCCAAAAAAAAAAAAGAAAAAAAAAATCATCTGGCTCCTTATTCCTTATTTTTAAACGGGCATATATAATGGCATTGCCTTCCTTCAACCTTCTCCGGTCTCACGCTGACGCCAATTTTCACACTGCGCTGCTAAAAATCAGCAGAGAAAACAACGTCTTCTGAGATCGTGTGCCTGAATCCCAGGATGGGCTGCAGGATGAATCTAATGATGGGGGCCGCAGTGGCTTTGGTGAAAAACAGGATGTAATTTCAGCCATGATAAGCAGTCAGGAGCGCTTGAAAAATGATTCACCTATAACGTCGGGCTTAAAAAAACCCGGTGACCGGGGGGAGCTAATATTAAAAAATTTCCTCATCTCCTTTTAATAAAATCTAATATGACAGGGTCCACGGAGAGAAGGGAAAAAAAGATCTATCTCTCAACTAGTTGGCTGAGTAAACTCCAAAAGCAGACTGGAGAACTCATGAGATTGGTCTAATTTGTTGGCGAAGTTGCAAGAGATGAGACTCTCCACTATAAAACCCGGCCTGGCAACAGTCTGCAATGTTCTAATATCCTCTAGTCTAGATAGATCTAAAATTGCAACCTATGTAATTTTAGATCTACCTTAAATTAAGTAAAGCCGCAGAGAAAAAACGCGAGCAATCCCATGTTTATGTCGGGGAAAAACACAGATTTATCCAAGACCAGTTCCCTGGAGACATCTGAAAACACTAATGTCATCAGTTGAGCTAAATGCTGAAATTAATCCAAGTAAAAAAAAATAAATAAAAAATCTGAATAAAACTGTCAGGATAGGATTTTGGCTCCCATGTAAGCAGCTTGGAGCCTTCAGGCTCTGCAACACCAATGTCTGAAGCTGCTGCTGCCCTCTGAAGACCTGGCATGGTGATGTTTCAAAAGCAACAAAAATATTCCCCCCGGTGCCATTTAAAAGGTCTGTAAAGTAACGATCAGCAAAAAAACAGAAATGTGTTAAAAGATCAAACATTTTCGTCTTACAAGTGTATTGATCCAAATGCTCAACCAAAGTCTGCGTGTTAGCAACAGGTTGAAGGAAACCAATTATGCAACTTATGAACTTCTTCATTTTTCATCACCTTAGGTCGGTCTCTCTCAAACTGTGGTCCATGGGCGCCCCCTAGTGGTCCAAGAGGTACTGCATGTAAACAACCGTTTATTTGACGTTACGCGAGCAAAACGTACGACGCTACAGTTAGCTTACCAGAGGATTGTGTTAAAAATGATGATAATGATGGAAAACTGGCTTAAAGTCAGGTCACTCAAAAGAAAAGCTGCAGATACCGGTGGCAAGGAAACTATTCCAGGATGTAATCAGAGGAAGCTAAGTTAGCTGCTACAGCTACAATTATGGCGATTGGATTCCTTTGAACGGCTCACAAGTCCCAACAGCATAAACTGTGTAAAAGTTTCATCAAGCTAAGAGTAAAAAAAAAGAAAGAAGAAAAAATAAATCTTTGGAGAATTGTGTCCATCTAAGCAAACATGCAGCACAGAACGGAAAGAGAGAAGCATCTCACCAGCTTGTGAACAAATTTAAGCAGCTGAGTTCCAACCAAATGCCTCAGCAGTCGGTGCTCAGCTCATGATACAACAAAGTAGGATGATGAAACTGAAGTGAAATGGTGGCTCCAATGAGTGCAGTTTTACTTCATGTGCCCCGTAATGTGCGAGCATTCAGCCCATTTAATAAAAGTCCTGTCAGGTTTGAATGAGGGGGGGAAAAAATGAGTGTGAATATAAATGGCAGTTGAGTAAAGATTAAGGAGTTTTTTTAAATCCCCTCCTTTTTAAGCAGAGGGCTGAAGCCTGCTGAAAATGTAACAAACTCTATGGAAACGATTTGAACTAAATATGTTTTCATGGTATTTGTCTACCAAACCTGTATCTGCCATGAAGGTTTTAAGAGAAACAAGCCAGCCATGCCCTCACTGTTACAGTTCCAACATTTGATTTGAAGAATGACCGAGGTCTAAATGAAACCCACAACGTTAAAAACACAATGTCTTTTGATCTAGATATTCAATATTTGGACAAGTTTATAACTGAATGACATAGAATCAGCTTGTTTCCTTGTCCCTATTTTGTACATATGCATTGGATTTTAGCGTTTTAGTGCAACAATTATAAAAAGCTTCACCTGCCAATTCTGATTTTGGCCAAAGCAGGTTATTGTTTATCAGAAAAGCTGCGAAAAATAGCAACAAAAGTTGCTATGTTGGAAACAGTGGGGGTGACTATTAACTGCGCATGTACAGATACGACCTGGTGGGCAGGTTTGTCAGGGAGATTTCCGTCATGGCAGAGTAAAATGTGACAGTGGATTTTCTGACCAGAATAAGAATGGTTTGACATGTATCGGCTGATTATCGAGCTCAAAAAAATGAAAGAAACTGTAAGATTTACAACACGAACTAACCATGTTGAAGGAGTTCACATTTCATTGTTGTTATTGGAGTAACAAAATCACATTTCTTTATGGTAGACAATTGGTAAAACAATCAAACAAACCCTTAAAATAATAAATTGTCAAAGTTGGTACAACATTTCTCCCTGCTGAACAAAGTCTCACAGCAGAGGGAAGCAGTTTATGTATGAAGGAACCAAACTGTCAGGGTAAGAAATGACAAAATGAACAGGTAGCCATAGAAAAACAAAGTCATGAAATACTAGTCAAAAGTTTCTAGGCCCTATGAGGACTAATGAGTAAAGACAATGGATGGATGGGTAGAAGTTTGGCCAACCAACAATTTTACCAATGGTCATCTTAAATCTGCAACTGAATATACAGCATCACACTCTAATTCGATGTGTCATTTCTCTAAATATTTCAGCGTGAGCTTATGAAGATGAATTCTTCTTGCAGCGTCTCACACATCATTAACCACAGGTGCCAATAAATGTGGAGGATTCCACATCCACTGTTTTAAAGACACAGACAGACCTGAGAATGAAGACAGGAAGTTCAAGGCAGCCCAGGTTGAGCCTGTTCAAGTTTAGCTTTGATTGGGGAAAAAAGTTGGACAGACTTGGCGTTCTTTGCACAGCATTTAATTACAGGAGACAGTAATGGAAGTGTTTATGCTCGAAGCACATTAGCTGCGACTCTGCCATGCATCATAGTGAATTCCTAAATGCACTCAGTGTGTTTGGAAGTCATTCAGAGACTTGTCTCTGGCAGCAGCACGCAGGACAAGTACAGGATGCACTTTAAAAGCACTTTATGCTTGACTTTAGATTATGCCTTAACTGTTTATTAGGAGAAATATAAAGTGTATTAGCGGTGAACCCACTTAAACGTTGTCACTGTTCTGCAGAGGCAATGGACAACAGCTTAATACATGTTAATGCAAACGGATCCATTCAGCGCTTTAGCGGCAGACTCTCACGTAAAACCAGACGTTGTTGCTAACAGTGCTGGGCTTCCTGCTCCACAAAAAGCACAAACAGGGCTGGACATTTATCTCTGAGTTCACTGTTAACATTTTAGAGGAAATCTGACATTTCACTCACTTAAAAAGTAACATCCATTTAACCCAGTGATTCTGTGCTGTTTAAAGAAAGGCTAAAGAGAGAAAAGCTACATTGAGATGATCACAGTTCTGGTTTTGTTTTTTTTTTGCTTTTCGGTAGAATGGAGAGCTTTGTTATCAGATTCAATTAAGGTTGTAGATTTTCCCTCAATTGGTTAACACAAACTGCCAGACAGTGTTAACAACACTTTGGTGTGGAAGTTACTACAAAAAGAAGCTTAGATGTTTTTAGCATGTATTGCAGCACTTCTGTTACAATTTTGCACCAATCTTTGTTGGAAAAAACAAAATCTTGCAATATTGTGGTGTTTCCATTATATAAGAAACGCAATTTAAATCGCATGTGAATAAGTTTGTTCACGTGATAAGCCATTAAAAAAAACATGCCGCATCATCCTCCTCCTACCACTTCCCGTCATCTGCTTTGTCTTTTTGGCAGAAGTGACAATGAGTCGCTGCTCATGCGACTCGTGTGATGCGGAGAAAAAGTGGTTTCATTGCAGTTTTGCGAAATTCACCAATATCGAATCAGTCGAAAAACCACATCATCCTAGCGCCAAAACCTACTGGGAAACGTTAGTCAGAAATCGCTGTGTTTCCATTAAGCAAATTTACTTCCCTAATTTCAGTTTGTGTGATTTTACGGTCAATGGAAACTCAGCTTATGAGGCGTTGAAACCTGAAGTCAGAGAAAGCATCAAATATGTAGGTGCTTTGACTTCTGTCTCCTTCAGTAAACTCTGCTTTTCCTGTTGAAGAGTCCCATGATGTCTGTCAAGGAACATGATGGATCAGGTAATATTGACAGTATTACCTTCTTCCTCCTAAGGTACAAATCTTCTTACTCCACAGGGGGAAAAAAACACTAAGAAACTGATAGGTTTAGCAATGCTAACCTCTAATATTGGACGTTACAACTGATTAAAATGTCAACTTCATAATAATGTCACCCTTCCTTTAAAAAAAACATCAAATCTCTAAACATGCATTACGTCATTTACAGTTCTTAAAGAGAAATAGTAAGTAGGTTGAAGACTTTCTTCCACTGTAGCACTAAATTTCTCATCAGTGAGACGCATTTACAAAGTGAATTTAATGCTGGACATTGGCGTCGTTTTGCCATTAGCAGCGTAAACCGAATGCCTCCGGCGTGTTGGCAGTTGGACGGGCGGCGGTGAGAAAAGAGCAGTGGAAACCAGCGCTCCGTTTTCCCCTGCGGCTGGCCCCGGCAGAACCTGAATGGTGCCGAGAACAAAACGGAGACATTCACATCGCCGCGGTCTCTTAGCAACAGATGTGAGCTCTGTTTTGTAGCAAATAAAAGGAAGCGATCGAGCCGGGCATGGAGACTGACAGAATGGCGACCATTAGGGCCGGCTGGAGGTCTGAGGCAGAAAGGAGCCGAATGTGGATGCATGGCGAGACGTTCGATTGAGATGTGACCGGGACCACGGTACTGCTCCGTGTGTCAGAGAGTCCATTTAAATTAACGACTTCTGGGAGTTTATTTTGCTTCTGGTTTAAGGTCAAAATTTTGTTTAGCCAGCAGGAAACAAAGTATTTTTTGGCATTCAGAGAGACTGTCAGATGAAAGTTTAAGTGTTTTATTTGACAATAACATAATGAAGACATGACACTGGCCAGCAACGGTATGTAAGCCTTTAGCAATAATCAATTAATCAAATAATCAATTAAAATGATCATGACAATTTCCAATCTGCCGTTTAATATTTTTTGAAGGGCAGGTTTGTTTACAGAGACCTCATAATCCATTTGGTTTATGGTTTTGGTTATGTGTTGTTCTTGATTCCGTTTTGTTTACTGTTTTTGTGTTTTTATTTTGGATATTAAGTGTTCTACACAACAGAGAACTTTGTTAATCTTAAAGTGAACTCGCATATTCCACTATCAATACATTCTTGAAAATGGTCTCAACAGTGAGGGTGCCTATCAGCAAGAAGGTCCTGGGTTCGATTCCCGGCCCGGGGTCTTTCTGCATGGAGTTTGCATGTTCTCCCTGTGCATGGTGGGTTCTCTCCGGGTTCTCCGGCTTCCTCCCACAGTCCAAAAACATGACTGTCAGGTTAAGTGGTTTCTCTAAATTCTCCCTAGGTGTGAGTGTGTGTGTGAATGGTTGTGTGTCTTGTATGTCTTTGTGTTGCCCTGCGACAGACTGGTGACCTGTCCAGGGTGATCCTGCCTCTCGCCCGGGACGCAGCTGGAGATAGAAACCAGCAACCCTCCTGACCTCATTAGGGTCAAGGGTGAACAGATAATGGATGGATGGATGGTCTCAAAATGACAATATTATTGTTCATTGCAATAATTGTTGGAACAATTTATCATCCAGCAAAATTTATAACGTGACAAACTTATACTTAGATTGAAAGTAAATCATTATGATCTAACTTCAGCTGGTGTTTATTGACAGCTGAATTTATATTGCGTAATCCAAACCTTACAACAATTTTGGAAAGTTATTGTCTAAACATCAAGTTTCTACAATCAGTACATTGCAGGCTTAGCAGGGGGTTTGCTCTGGTCCATATGATGAGCCCATGACACCGCTGTATTTCTATACAGAACTCAAACACCCACCTGCCAATTTGTGTCCACACCGCTCTCCCCAAATCAGATTCACACCTCTCCCCCGGTGTGTCAGGGCGTTTAATCAAGAACTACTCCTCTCTGTCTCTGAGCAGTCCGGAGGCGGACTTCCAGAGAGTTCAAACAGCATGTAAACAACACTGGACTCAGGCCTGACTCATTAGCCACAGCCAAAGGTGCCAGACCAGGTGATGGATGGCGTGACGTGTCTGAACTACCTTGGATACTGAACCACAGCCAGCAGACAGAGTTCTCAGTGTCAATGTGAGGAAAGAAAGAAAGGAGAAAAAAAAAAGAACAGTTGCATTTGAGGCTTTGTTAGTTCAGGCCGGTGAAGCTGAAACTCGGGAGTCACTAGTTGAAAAAGGTGTGATGTGAAGACTAACCTCTACTCTTCTTCAATCTCCAGTTGGAGATTGCTTGCGGTATGCAGTTGTAACAGCGACGCACAAATGCCTAACGAAAAATTTTTTGCGCAGCGCTGGTACGCACAAATACTGCAACAAAGCAAACAGACTCCCAGCGATCACTGAAGTCTGTCATTTAAGAAAAGCCAAGGACTCTTACTTTAATTAGAGAGGTAGGAGTTTGCCCGTTTTAGGTTTTTTATTTATTTATTTTTTTATTTTTTTTTAGGGGTGTTGCGAAATGTCACACCAGAAAATTTTAAAACGCCTTGAACAGTCTTGGACCAGTTTTATATTCTCACTGAATGATCAGCTTGTGTGTTACCATGGTAAAGATTAAAATCATCCAATCTAGTTTGTTAAAGGTAAAACTAACAAACTAACAAAAACTGAAATTTCTTTAACTTAAATAAATAAAAATTGTAATTAATAGGGAAAAACTATAACTAACAGGAACAATCTAAAACATGTAGATATAGATATATCCCTTGTTTACATGTCAGTG